>NW_008685101.1:0-42150 GCF_000695815.1 Acanthisitta chloris | reverse complement strand
TGATCTTGTTAAGAAAATAATAAATCTACTGATTCTAATTAACTGTCTTTCTGAGAGGGGAAAGGTATATTCTTTGTTATGTCTAATTACTTTGTGTACACCATATATGTAGTAAGCATCACAGAGTATGTTTTCAGGTCAACAGAACTTTTAAAATACTTTTTATCTGGACTGTGAAGATGCTAGATTTGATTTAAGCACAGATGGCAATTTGAGGAACTTAAAGGAAAACTTAATGATCTTGTTAAGAAAATAATAAATCTTTATGACTTAATTTTGAAAAACTGCAAAAATCCCACCTTTTCAACAGTGGGATATATGCATAGAATGTTGGAATTCTGCCTTATTTATCCATTTTGTGCTGAATGGGGGATTCTGACTTTGAAAACACTTCTGCCCTAAGTACCTTATAGAGTAAGGTATTTAACTCGTGGTCATACTTGCATATGGACTACCAGCACTATGGTTACCTGGGCACTTTGCTCCAATTAGCACTTGGCTATTGTGTTGTTATCTGTCTGCCCTCTGTTTTTTAATAGATGTTTATTTTCCTTCTTGGTCATTAGATAGTTGCACTGTCAACATTGGCTTCATCATGAGTGGAACTGATTACATTCAATGGATAAAAATGAAAGGTCATTGTTCATTATTAATGGGATGTACTGAATAGACTTTGTAATGGTATAAAGGAGCTTGCTAGCATTTCAGTGTAGTGGTGCTTCTTTTATAGCTAGAGGATACAGAACATTTGAAAACACTAGGAGAACTAAAGTTCTATGTGCAACAGAATGTCATTCTGTTCATGCAGAAACAATGGATAATCAAATAATTGATTTTGCTTGAATTTAAAGTTTTGACTTATTGCATATATACTTATACAGTATTATCAGAAGTTAGTAATTATGACCAAAATCTCTTCCTTGCCTTCCAATGAAAAAAACCCAAATACCTAAAACCAACACCACAATAGAGTTTCTGCTCTCTTCTTTTGTTTTGTTAAGTCATTATATTTCACATATGTGTTTTGTTCATAGCTGTGTGTAATTTTCCAACAGCGTCTGAAAGCTACTGTACAGTTACTCTGTTATTTAGGCTAGTAGATGGTACTTGTTCCTTTCAAACTATTTTAGCTCTGAATGCAGGGAATGGTCTGAAACCCATTAAAATAATTTGTGAGATTTAATTATATAGATATAGATATGTTTTTTTGTTACCAAGAAATTTAAAGGAACATGGACTGAAATTCAGAGAATGCCAAGTTCAATGTAATGAGAGCAATTACACTGAAAGTAGAAACTGAAAGAAAAAGGGGGTGTGTCAAAATTGAAACTTCCATAGGAAATTGCAAGTATTGAAAATTATCCTGTTACAAACAGTTCTTTTTTTTTTTCTCTGAATAGCTCCATAAGAGCAAAAAGCTTATATTTCATTTTGGAAGAAAAAAAAAAACACAAAAACCCCAAAAACCAACAGGAGAAAAATCTGACTATATTTGAAATTTTCAGGTGCAATGTGCTACATATGGCAGAATTCCATAAGATAACTCTAATACACTTCATCTCACCAAATACAAGCTTATTTATTAATTCTATATTGTCTAAATGCCAGATAGGTGCTTGTATTTATTTAGATTCTCAGAATAATGACTGCATTTTCTACTAATACCAATAAAAATCACACGCTGACTATAAATCATGTATGGCAATTTAAATGTTCAGATATTTATGAATAGACTTTTTTAAATTGCTACTTATAATGGCCTATTTAATTACACTGAATTTGAGTTATGATCAGGTATTGGGTTTACGTGGCCAGGTTTTGATAGTGAAGGGGTTGCAGTGTGAGAAAATGCTAGAAGCTTCTCCATGTCTGACAGAGCCAATGCCTGTCCGCTCCAAGATGGACCCATCACTGGCCAAGGCCAAGCCCATTGTGGTAGCTACAGAAGGGGAAAAAAGAACTGGGACAACTGTAGCTGGAGAGAGAAGTGAGAATGAATGAGAGAAACAGCCCTGTAGACACCAAGGGCAGTACAGACCCGTGGAGAGAAGAGTCCATGCTGGACTTCACCAGGAGAGGACTTGTGAACCAATGGGGACCTCATGCTGGAGTTTTCTGCTCCTGAGACTGCACCTCATGGCAGGGACTCGCACTGGAGAAGTTTGTGAAGAGCTGTAGTCCATGTGAAGTACTCACATTGGAGAAGTTCATGGAGGACGCTTTCCCATGGGAGGGAACCCAAGTTGGAACAGGGGAAGACTGTGAGGAGTCCTCCATTTGAGGAGACAGGAGCAGCAGAGATAATATGTGATATGCGACCTATCCATTCCCCATTCACAAGTGCCACTGGTGGAGAGGATGTAGACAAAATCTGGAGTGAACTCAAGCCCAGGAATAGGGAGGGATGAGGGCAAGGTCTTTTTAAGATTTGGTTTTATGTCTCATTATCCTACTCTGATTTGACTGACAATAAATTATAATTAATTTCTCAGTCAACTTTGTTTTGCCCATGACAGCAACTGTTGGGCTATCTCTTGTCCAATCTTGATCCATGAGCCTTTGTTAGATTTTCTTTCCCCTGTCTAGCTGAGGAGGGGAATGAAGTCCAGTCAGGGTCAATCCACTACAGGTTGTTAATAATTTTTATCATGATTTTATTTTAGTCAAACTTTATAACTGTTTTCTTAAAAAATAGATTCCCTTTAAATTACATTGCACAAAAATATTATGTGCCTTCTCAGAACACTAAAAATATTTTTGCACTGATATTCAGCTGACATTCTGCTGTCTGGAGACTTAGTTCAGGAATATAACAATTTTGTGCTTCAGAAGCAAACACACCAATAAAGAAAAAAAGTGTGACAAGCAGGGTGGAAAATACTGATTATTGCAGAAATTCTATCTGAAAACTAGGTACCATAATATTGGTGTTTAATGACTTTAGAAAATAGTTTTTTGGTTCAGAGATGAAGCTTTGATTTATTGAGTATTTTTAATATTATTGTCTTGTGAAAACATAATGGTCATTTAAGTAGAATACTTTCCCTCAAGGAATACTTGCAAAATGTTTCCTTACCTCAGATAAATGATCTTTTTACTATATTTTATTGAAAAATGAGAAAAACATATTCTGCCCTATAATGATAAACTAGTAGAGGCACCTAATTTAGAAGAACTGTAGAAAACTTACACTTCAACAGAAGATTCATTATTGAATTTTTATGAAAGTTTGAAACATTATAGAAAAAAAACCAGGCCACTGATAGGTTTTATTTTAAGGTATATAAAGGATTTTTGAGGTTCAGAGATATTGTCCTAGCTAAAATGATCTAAAATACTTACTTAGTAATACATTAAATGCACATACTGTAGTGCTTGTACTTGTAGTGGGGAAACACAATTTATTTGACTGTACTTTTATACAAAATATTTGAAAAAAAGATACTTTTTTGCCTAATGAAAAGTGGGATTTTCACCTGCTTAACAGCTTCTTTACATGGTGTTTAACTTTCTGAACTACTATGTTAACTGTAAGAAGCGTTTACTTCAATAGTGTTTATTCATGCTCTTAGCTTCAAAATCTTACTTAGGAGAGTTGGAACATAGAAATTTCTGTCTTTTGCATTTTTTTTCTGTGAAGCTTAAAAAAGGATAAATCAGTTATTCATGCTATTTATAGAGAGCACTGCACTGGACCTGCCATTTCCTGATTTTGAGAAGTGTTTACACTGTGATAAGAAATTAATTTTACTACTTCTGTTTTCCATGTCCCTGTAATTCAGACACTGTAACCCTGGTCATGTCCTACACTTTGGACACAATAACCCCATGCACTGCTACAGGCTGGGGGTAGAAAGTTGGTTGTTTGGAAAGTGGACCAGAGGAGAAAGGCCTCTGGGTGCTGGTCAACAGAAGCTGAATATGAGCCAGCAGTGTGGCCAAGTGGCCAAGAAGATCAATTACATCCTGGCTTCTTCAGAAATGGTATGGTCAGTAGGACTAGGGAAGTGATTCGTCCTCCTGTACTCATCCCTGTGAGGCTACACCTTGAGTACTATGTCCCTCACTTCAAGAAAGTCATTGAGGTGCTGGAAATTGTCCACAGAAGGGCAACAGAACTGGTTAAAGGCCTGGAGAACAAGTTCTGTGAGGAGTGGCTGAGGGACCTGGGGGTATTTAGCCTGGAGAGAGGAGTCTCATGGGTGACCTTATCACTCTCTCAACTACTTGAAAGGATGTTGTAGGCGGTAGGGGTCAGCTGCTTCTCCCAGACACCTAGCGACAGGATGAGAGGACACAGTCTTCAGCTGTGCCAGGGAAAGTTTAGGTTGGACATTAGGGATGATTATACGTTGGAATGGACTGCCCAAGGAGGTGGTGGAGTGACTATCCCTGGAGGTTTTTTAAGGAAAGACTGGACATGGCACTTAGGGTCATGGTCTAGTTGACACGGTGGCGTTAGGTCATAGGTGGGACTGGAGGATTTCACAGGTCTTTTCCAACTTAATTGATTCTGTGATTCTGGCAACCAGAGCACAGGAAGCATTCTTTCTAAGTGTCTGTTTTACGATAACTTCCTAAAGAACCATAATCCAATATATGTGTCCTTTACTACAACCTCAGGTAACAATTAGGCACAATGGAAAAAAAAACCAAACCACCAATATTCTCAGAGATTATAGAGTCATAGAATGGCCTGGGTTGGAAGGGACTTTAAAGATCACCTAATCCAATACCCCTGCTCCCAGCAGGAACACCTTTCACTGGATCACCTTTCTCAGAGCTCCATCCAACCTGGCCTCAAATGCTTCCAGGGATGTAATACATAACATGCTCCAGTGTCTCTCCACCCTCACAGTAAAGAATTTTTTTGCAATATCTAATCTAAACATATTGTCAGAGTATGCAGACATGAGTGAGGTGGAGTTCAACTGGCACAGTTTGGGATATGTAGTGAGTTCTTAGCAGCAATCTCCAATATTATTGTAGTTAGAGCCTGAGACTATTTACAGTCCAAGAGTAGAAATATAGAATGATTTGCCATGTGAATGGCAGACAGAAAGAGCTTGCAAAAGTCTTGCTGAGTACCTGCATTCACTCATGTTCAGTGGCTTTGTGAAGGTGGCAAATGTGCAGTTGTATAGTGAGATCAGATAAATATCTAATGATGAAACCAGAAACTCTTTCTGCAAACATGTACTTTCATGTATCAATGTAAATCTAGACATATATGAATGTACAGTTATTCATCTTTTGGCAACATTGAAAAAGGCAAGCCTTTAGGAGCACTCAATATGACTACTTCTCACAAAGTTCAAATATCATTGATAAAGTCTCACTTTTTCCAGCTATGAGCATAAGATCTATTTATTGATTGATATGAGCAAAGCAATGCATTTGATTCTAACCTTGTTTTGAAAGAATGAATATATTGTCCAATTTCTTTTCTTTCTTAAATCAATCTTAGACATCTGAAATGGAAAACAGCAGCTGAAGTGCTTTATGTTTTGTATATTTTCAATCATCTAAAAACCAATTTGTAATGGAAAGCACCAAATAATCTAAACTGCCTTTAAAGTACTATTATTTTACTGCCTACAAAACTCTATTCTTTTGGGAGAACACATAGTTCTTTTTAGAAGCAGCATTGGTTTGGAACAGTGAAAAAAGAAAGAATGAACACTTAAATCATAGAATCGTAGAATTTTAGGGGTGGGAATGGACCTTACAGATCACCTAGTCCCAGCCCCCCTCTAGATCAGGATGCTCAAGGCCTCATCCAGCCTGACTTTGAACACCTCCAACACCACTTCCCTGGGCAACTTGTTCTAGTGTCACCACCCTCACAGTAAAACCTTTTTTCTCATATCTAACCTAAACTTCCTCTCCTTCAATTTGAACACATTACCCCTTGTCCTGTCATCGCAGTTCCTAGCAAAGAGTGCCTCTCTAGTTCCCTTGTGGCTCCTCTTCAGATAATGAAAAGTTGCTATGAGGTCTCCATGAAGTCCTCTTTGCTCCAGGCTGAACAGCCCCGACTTCCTCATCCTGTCTTCATAGAGAAGTTCCAGTCCTCTTATCAACGTCTTGGCCCTCTTCTGGACTTGATCCAACATTTTCATGTCCTTCTTATGTTGAGGACACCAGAACTGCATACAATATTCCAGGCGGGGTCTCACGAGAGCAGAGTAGAGGGGGAGAATCCCATCCATTGACATGCTAGCCACACTCCTTTTGATGCACACCAGGATTCGATTGGCTTTCTGGGCTGCCTGTGCACACTGCCAGCTCATGGTGAATCTCTCATCCACTGTCACTCTCGTTGTTGCTGGTTTCAGTCACTTTCCCACCCAACCTATAGGTGTGCCTGGGATTGCCATGGCCCGGATGTAGTACCTTGCACTACATTTTGCTGAACTTCATGAGATATGAAGTCAACTTTTAACCACTTTCACAGTCTGAGTTTATCAGCCACATACCATCCAGTTTCAGGAAGGATCAAGAAAACCCCACCCTCCATCAAATGTTTTTAAAGCAGAAAAGAAGGCAACTGAGCAGATAAGAGAGTGAAAAATCTACTATCCATGGAGAAAAGCTGGAAAACATAATTTTTAAAGGGTTGTATTGCACATCTTGAGGCATACCACCAAAGAAGAGGGGCTTACATAGAAAAACACTGGAGAAGGAATCTTGTTGAATTGTTATTTAATACAAAAACTCTCACTGATATGGAGTGGTTTGCATTGCACATACTATATATTAGACAGGATTTAATAACATTGCAGTCTATATTTTGTAACTTAAATATTTCATTTCTTAGAATATGGCCAAAATGTAATTTTTTGAGTCACTGTATGTTGCATGAAATTTCCTAAGTATACTGGTTTTTAAGCAGGTCAATTACACACTTTATTGATGAGGCAACATATTAGTTAATAGTAATTATTTAAAATGAATACTGACAATTCCATTTTTCCATAGCTAAACATATTTTTATAGCCTTGAATATGCAGTTAGGACTTTTTGCTGACAATTTCAATACTAAGGGATCCTGTATATTAATAACTGATTTACTTCTCAGTTATGAAATACAGCACTTAATGCACTGTGCACAAATACTTGGAAAGTAATTACTTGAAAGCCAAGTGACATCTATTCCAGAGCTTTATATGTCTTTTTGCAATGTTGTATCATATGTACCTCTATAGACATGTACATATAAATTTAAAATTTAGGCAACACCATTTTTATTAAAAATATGAATTCTCTTATACTTCTTAAGTAGAAATAAAAGTAAGTTTTGCAAGTTTTGCAGTAACTTCAGGAAAATAAGTATATCACATTTTTTCCTGCGCTGAGAAGCTAAACTTCAGTAAAAAAAACCTATGACATCTATAAAGAGTAAGCACTAGTATGTTTCAATTTCTTATCTAGAATTTCTCTTAAAGTCACTATGAATTAAAAAAAAAGGGGAAGAGAGTAGAAAAATGTTCTGGGTTGACTCTGACTGAATGCCAGCTACCCAGGAAAGCAGCTCTATCGCTCTTTTCCACAAGTGGTCAGTGGAAAGAAAATATAACAAAAGGCGCTCACTGATTGGCATAGTCTTGGCCAGCAGCATGTCCATCTTGGAGCTGACTGGCATTAGCTCTGTCGGATGTAATAGAAGCTTCTATCAGATTCTCACGGAAGCCACCCCTGTAGCCCCTCTCCCTCAAACCTGGCCATGCAAACCCAATAAAACACAAAAGGTGATGAAATTAGAATACAGCTGAATGTATTAGAAGGTTGTTACTGTTGAGCAATAGCTTGTACTCTTCAAGCTCTTTTGTAACATCCAAGGCTTGTCAAATTGACTTTAAAACTTCAAGGACATCTGGTCTATGAGCTGTGGTTCCTTGTCTGATACATTTTTATTCATAGGCCAAACAGAAATAAATACTGAGAACTACTTTTAGTGTTTGTGTTTCTTCGATTAGCGGTTTGGCATATTATTGCCTAATAAATTATATAATTAAATATTTGCTTTTATTCTAATGATTCTGCATCAAATTTTATGTTGAATTATAGCATAAATTTTCATAATTTGTAAATAACTGCATTTGTGCAGGTCCAAGCAACTTACATATGAAAATTGTCCCGTGAATATTTGCATTAATTGATGAGTCAGACTCACTCATCTGTTGGTTTAATATTGTCTTTAAGTGAATTCCAATTTAGTTATACACTAATTCTCAAGTTTACCTCCTTTGTTGACAAATCCAGGTAATTCAGTTTCAAATTTCAAGGCTCATGGCCTCTGGGAACATTACCTCACTCTTCATCTAAGCAATAGCCTCAAACTACCACTTTTCATCCTTCCAGTGTCCAGCCGGAAAGCAAAGATCATTTTTGTGTGTGAAGGAGGAATCATTTTAGGTACTCATGAGATGTCTTTACCTCATCTGAAACCAGGCAAACCTTGATCCTTATAGTAGGACTACATTGGCTACCAAGACCTTGTCAGCACAGAATCTTTGTTTTCTTCTATTGGTAATTTTGTTCTGTTAGTTGACATGTGCCTGAGCATTTAATAATGCCATGTACTCATAGAATCACAGAATGATTTGGGTTGGGGGAGCCTTAAAGACCATCAAGCTCCAACACCCCTGCTGTTGGCAGGGGTGCCTTGCACTAAGCCAGGTTGCTCAGAGCCTTATCCAACCTGTCCTTGAACACTTCCACAGGTGAGGCCTATTGAGGAGCATATAGTGTGCAGAGACATCATCTTCACAGGCAAGAGGTGATCTTGATGCCTACTGGTAGCAGATAGGATTGTCCATCTGAAGAAGGACTGAAGACTGTGCTAATTGATGGCTTCTCCTATCTAACATGCCTGTGAAGCATTCCTTCCCTCTGCTCAGTGTGTCATTTGAATGACACTGCAATCTTGAATGCCCCTCCTGATTTCTTCCTCTACAATGTTATTTCCTCTCTCTTGCAAGAGATATTTAGTGTTTGTCCTTGTCTGAATGACCATGATCTTGCTTGTTGTGCATTTTGTCATCATACTGAATGAGTTCCCAATCTTAAGACTTCTGGACAATTTCATGATCTTTGAAAAGGTGTTTTATTTTTGTCTAATCTTGACTTGAAACAACCAAAGGTTCCTCTGGGTATTGTCTTCCTTAGATTCCAACAAATGTTTATGTTCAGCTGAGTCTCAGTGAACTAGTACCTCAGCATGAGAACAAGCTAGTATGCAACAAAGACTCCATGGGCAGCCATCTTCAAGAAGATCCCTGTGCAGCTTAAACAAACCCAGAACTACTGGGGTTTTTTTGCTTGGTGTTTTTTCGTTGTTTTTTTTTTTTTTTTTTAATAGGCACTGATTTTTGCATAGACCGATATATTCCAAGCCGTTTGGCAGGCTTTAGACTTCCTTAGCCATGCGGGACTCCACTAACCACATGGTGGCAGAATCAAGCCTACAAACTCCTATTAGCTAAAAAAATCCCAAAGCACAATCAACCAAACCAGTGCAAGATTTCTTATTTCCACTGATTGACTGATACCTTTAGTCCTTGTTTGCAACTGCTTGACTCCTGTCGTACCTATTTAGATTATTTTGGACTGTTATTAGCTATGCAATGTCATGTATTTGTTCCTTGAACAAAAAGTACACAGTATTCTCTGAGGCCATAATACATTGCTGTCAAAGAAATAATTGATAGTGACAGTCCAGATAAAGCAAAGTTATCCATTGTTTGGTGGTAAAGAAAAATGTTAACAGATACATTTTATATCATGAGACACTGGGAACCAAGAATATAAGCAAAAGTATTTATATTTGCTTTAAAATCATTAAAATAGGAAAATAATTAGGAAAAAAATGTTTTATGTTCATATAACCTGACAGATACAGTCCCTCTTTAAAATTGGTCTTCAAATAACTGTATGTGTTGAACTTGTTTCAAAAGTGCTATTCCTTTGAGTTAATAAGTTAATACTTCTGTTTACCATGGCCTCTTTGTCATGCCAATGGCAAATCCAATAATTATCAGACAGAAGTTGTGCATTTTGCCACGGTAAGATTACAAATTATAAAATACAACATGTCCTGGTTACAATTTTGTTTGTTTGTTTGTTTGGTATTTTGCTGTTGTTTTGTTTGCTTTCTTCTTTGGTTTCATGGTGGGGTTTTAGGTTTTATTTATTTGCATTTTTTGTTGTTGCTTGGGGATTTTTGTTTAGTTTGGTTTTTGATTTTGGTTTTCGATTGGGGTTTTTATGGAGTTTTTTTCTTGCTTTGTTTTGTTTTCTAGTCATGGTATGTTGCGTATTTTAACTTGATATAAATGAAGGAAGACTTATAATGTTTTGGCACTTGCAATGATTTTGTTATAGTTATGCAATACCTTTGGTGTGCCCCAGCACAAAACAAATCTTAAAAACCATTTGTAGTAATTCTGTAGGCATCATTCCTTAAACAAAACTTACCTAGGGTTTGCTTCAGCCTGCACATCAAACTCTTCTATAGTCTCTGAACTACCGGTTGGAAATTTTGTATTCAAGTAGCATTCTTACTTACTTGAGTTATGCTGCTTAATTTCTCCTAATGTAATGACCTTTTGATTCCAAATTCTCTGTTGATGGACTTTAATATAAGAAACCCCTGACTGGAGTATTTATTATGTGGAAGCATTAAAGACAATTAGCCTTTCCTTTGAAGTTCAAAAGATGTTTGGTGTTAATTCTTTTTCCAAAGAGTTTTATAGATGGAAAAGAATACATATAATTTTACATATGTATACCTATTTATATAGACAGTACTTATAGTATGCCACATGTACCATGCAAGTATGTACCATATAAACTGTATAATTAGATTTTAATTGTTCATAAAGATCTAATGCTTTTTTCTTCTCGACTATCTCCTCCAGCATGAATATACACAGAGTATTGTATGAGAGAAAGTATCAGTATTTTTAGAATGAAGGTACTTATACACTTATAATATAGAATTATAAACTCAATTGGGTTGGAAAGAACCCTTAAGATCATCAAGTCCAACTGTAAACACTGCCAAGTCCACCACTAAACCATGTCCCCAAGTGCCACATCTACACATCTTTTAAATAATTCCAAGGATGGTGACACAACCACTTCCCTGGGAGACTGTTGCAGTGCTTGACAACATATTCGGTGATGAAATTTTGCTTAATTAAAAGTTTGCTTCCCTGGTGGAACTTGAGGCCATGTCCTTTCAACCTATCACTTGTTACCTAGAGTAGTCCAACCTGAATTGACCTATCCACCCCACACCCAGCTGAAACCTCTTTTCAGGTAGTTGTAGAGAGCAATAAGGTCTTCCCTGAGCATCCTCTTTTCCAGGCTAAACATCATCAGCTCCCTCAGCCACTCCTCAAAAGACTTGTGCTCCAGACTCACCAGGTCCATTGGTCTTCTTGGGATGCACCAATACATATTTGTTCATACTTTATGTACATACAATAAATATGACTATATATAAACTGTTATACATTACTGATACTGTATAAGAGCCAGTAGATCTTTTGAAGACTAGAACATAAGGATTACATTATGCCATTATCCTGATGTCTTTGGTCAAATGTATTTGATATTAATTCTATCAAATTTATATGCGGTATGTGAAACTTCTACATTTTGAAAGAGGTGTGACCAAAAGTAATACAAGTGATGAAAAAATGTTCTCTATCATTAGCTAAGTCATTTGATCTGTTAATTTATGCCCTTCTTAATTAACTCTATCCTATTTCCAAATTTGTAAGTTAAAGTTAAAAAATTAAGTTAAAAAAACCATTTTTTTAAAGCGAAAGATTCCAAATTTGTATTCTCAGTATAGTCAATTTATTTAAACACAGAGCTCATTCTTTGGGCACTAAATTTATATGAAGACTAAATTGCCTGAGGAGGAGGAAAGAGGCATTGAAATAACTTTGTAAATTGAAGATACTCAGATGGATTTAACCAGGAAAATTAACAGATTTCCTTCAGGAGGTATGGGGGAAAGAACTAGGCATTATTTGAGGCACAGTTAGACAATATTTTTGATGAAGAAATAATATAGCGTGATAACATGGAAAGACCTCACTTACTCATGGAATCCCTGAGTCATTTTTTTTGCATGGAAAATCTACTCAATGTAAGATTCATTAAAGAAGTAGTTAAAAAGCTGTTCCAGGCAGAAGGGGATTGTAGGTTTCTGAACAAGTGCAAATCCTGTCCATTTACAGATGTGATTAAAGGCTAATTATCAGAGACTTCATCAAGATTTTGTTCACATCAGTGGCAAATCTACTTAGTTTAGATGAATTGCAGGCCTGGCTTATTTGGAAGATCTTCTGTGAAAAGTGTGACAAAGCCATGGAGACCTATTGATAGACAGACCAAAATCTACTATGAATATTTATGAAACAAATCAACAAGATGCTTTTTCTAAGCAATTATTGATGCATTCACTCAGAATTTAGGAAAAAGTCTTTACAAATTGAAAGGAAAATGCTTTTACTTCTGCTAATATCCTTCAGTGGAACCCACTGAGTTTTGCCACTGCCTTTCCATAGCAGCAAAATACACCTCTCTAAGCACCTCTGGTTCCTAACTTTGTAAAAATGTAATTTAATAAATAAGCATTTATAAAAGCCTTCAGTTACTAAGTACATTCATTGAAGTACTGAATTGCCTTTGACTGACAGGTATGCACCTAGAAAAAAAACTACCAACTTATTAAACTTTAGACTATTTAATCAATTATTCTTCCTTGCAAATGTTTCAAAATTAAGTGCTAAGTGCACTATACTTTTAAAACAATCATAAAAGCAACCGCACTGGGTCTAATGGTTTTCAAAGTCATTTTGTGAGGATGCAGGCAATCATTCATAATACAAAATCTAAAAAAAAACAACTTAATGAATTTAATGGTCTGTGAATAAATTGCAAAGGAAAAAAGAGTATAGAATATGTCATACCTAATTCTGGTTTTAAAATATGGGGGTTTGTTTGCCTTTCTGCATTAAAGAGGTTACCACTTACACACCTCTTTTTTTATTTCTGAGGAGGACTTCACCATTTTGTGGCTCTAATATCCTAAGGACACGGATTTTTAGACTTTTATGTCTGTGTGCCATTATCTTGCATGGGCTCTAGGGCTAATGCAGCTCCCAATTCCTAATGCAAAGGGGACTAAATGAGCACGGGAGTCCCTGCTGAGGAAGTCAGCAAAAGTTAAAGGTATCTGAAATTTTAAGTGGCTATGAAAAGTGATTGCAAGATAAAAGCCTGCTGTTTCTCTTAAAACACTGCAATAATGTGTAAATTAAGCCATATAAGAAAGGGATAACTCTTTAGAAACAGCTTGGATTCTCTGTACAGGGTGATGAATTGCTAAGCCATATTGGATAATTTTATTTGGGAGAGAGAGACCAAAGGAAATGTTAACTGTTTTATAATGTTAGCTTATTAAAGGGTGGTTTTGGCTCTAATTCCTTATCTGATATAAATGTACGTATCATTGTTAAATAGTGCACATAAAGTAAAACTGGTGACATACAGAGCTGCTTTCTATGCTTTCCTACAGGAAATACACAGAGGATTGCACTAACGTGCATCTGAGTCTTAAACAGGTGTCCTGGTTTTGGCTGGGACAGCTTGTTTTCTAGTAGCTGCTACAGTGTTATGTTTTGGATTCAGTATGAGAGCAATCTTGATAACACACTGGTTTTTGGTTGTTGCTAAGCAATGTTTACACTGAGTCATGGACTTTTCAGTATCTCATGCTCTGCCAGTGAGCAGGTGGACAAGGAACTGAGAAGTAGCACACCCAGGACAGGTGGGCTGAACTGCTGAAAGGGATATTCCACAACATAGAATGTCACGCTGAGGATATAACCTGAGGGCAATTTGTTGGGAGCCATTCATCACTGTTGGGGAACGGGCTGGATATTGATCAGCAGGTGGTGAACACTTGCATTGTGCATCACATGTCTGTCTTTGGTTTTATTTCTCTTTTCTCTCACTCTTTCATCATCATAATCATCAAATATTAAATTTAAACTTATTTCAATTATTAAACTGTTTTTATCACAACCTGTGGGGTTTACCCTTGTTTTTTCAGTTCTTCACCCCATCCTGTTGCAGGGTGTAGGAGAGGGAGCAGCTGCATAGTACTTAGTTGCTATCTGGGATTAAACCATGACAAATTTTCATTTCCATTCATTGCTTTGAAAGGCCTGAGTGAATCCTGATATAAGCTGAAAAAAGGTTTTGGCTTTAGTAGTTGCTTAGAAGGGTAGTCTGGAGGATTGGGATTTTCAAGTCCTGTTTGACTAAATGACAAATAAAACAACTATCTAAAACTCTCCTCAAAACTTTAATATAATATTTTTTATAATTTATACAGAGGTAACTTTTTTCAGTCACAATTTATATTGATATGGTTCCTCTTTGACACTATTTTGGTGTGGTCTATGTAGTTTTGTTCTAAGAAGTTTCAGGGTTTTGCGTAAATTAGACCAAAAACAATTATCCAGCAAAGGAAGTGACTTTATGGTTTTCTTCTTACTTTGTTGCATTTCATTGTTATTATCCTACTCCTCTATGATGTGGAATCTTGAGACTCATTTTGTACAGCAGGCAGACAAGTCCAAGTAGTTTCACTGAGTTCTATTTAAAAATAAAAAATAAAAAAAGTATTTATTTATAGATCTGTTGTAATTTAAGCATTATGTGCAGATTAACTGTAGCACCTACATCTAATACTTGATGCACTACATATATTTCTACTTGAACTCTGAATTTCATCTCAATTACTAAGCTATTATGTTGCTGACTAAAGCTCCCATGAAGTCAAAGTATAAAAGCCCCCAATACTATGTTTTACAGGTTACTTTGGCTGTCTTTGAGTGCACATAGAGTTCTGACAACAATGTTATATTGCCAAACCAGATGTGTGGGAAATATACAGAGGAAGTAAAACTGAATTACATGGAAAGATGCAGAAATGTGCTTGGTAAGATTTTAGTTCACTAAGTTGTGCTTTAAAGAAAAGAAGTTGTTAGGATATGTTCAAAGATTTGGGAACTTAAACTGTTCCAGTAAGATTTATTTCCAAGATGGTCTCTCAAGTTTTTTAAGAGAAACAACAACTGTGTTTTATGCATATAACTGTGGGAAATAAGACTGCTGAAGACTTGTGAATAAAATTGTAATATGTTAAACGCAATGGGAGAAGTCTTAATAACTTCCCTATTAGCAGTGTATGAACCTGTCAGTTTGACAGCCAAGGAGAGGAAGGCATTAAGACTGTCTTTTCAAGTTTCCTTTGAATTCCAAATTAAACAAATAGCAAATGTTACTTATTAATAGGTTAATAGTGAATCTCATGTGAGCATATGTTTTAAAGGAACTTCTGTAATTTTGTTATGCAAACCTTATGATAACTTACTTTTATGCATAAATTTTGTCTACTGTTATTTTTCACTCAAGTTCAGAATTATTGTAAGATTCTGCACAACAAGATCACTGATGCGATTTCTCTAGAAAAGGCTTTTCTTGATCAGAATTATCATTTGGTTCTTTTCCTATCAGGAAAAACAAACAAAACCACTTAATACTATTCAGAGGAGAACTGTGAAACAAACAAACAAACAATACTATTCAGAGAAGAACCATGAAACAAACAAACAAGAAAATAGGAATAACTATCAAATAGAGACTTGATACCCAGACAGAGAAAGTAATTTACATGGCATTAATTTTTCAAACCTGACATTTAACTTGTAATTCCCAACTACCTACCTCTTATGCAGATAAATGATATAACTAAATCTGGAAAAATATTTGAGAGGGGGAACAGAAAGAAAGAACATGGTAAAATATAGAGGAGACAAAGCAAAAATGCCTCTTATCTCTCCCTACCTAAAAAGCACCAAAATTTGGGTCTAAATTAAATGAGGGAAAAAAAAAAGAATGAAAATGTGATTGAAATGACAGATAAGAAATTAGAAATAGGAAATGAGCGAATTGACATAGGAAAGTGTGATTAATGAAAAGTCAAGTGTCGCTTTAATAGTTTCATTTCAGATTATGTATATATTATATATTCTTTTACTTTTGTTTCATTCTCATTATGGACTGGCTTTCAAGCATATCATTTATCACTATTTTATTTTCTACTTGCCATAATTTTTTCTTAATTTTTTTCCTGCCTTGAATCTTTTACAGATTTGCTATACTATTCCTCATTTTCTGAATCTGTATGCATAGAGCAATCTCTATAGCTAAGGCAGCTGCATGGGAATCTTTTCAAGAGGCTGATGCAAAGCTTTTAGATTACTCAGGTGCATTTTTAATCAGATGTTCAAATTTAAAATCAATGATAGGAATTAGGACCTGGAATGCATGACTTTAAATCTTATCCTACAGCCTCATTTCCTGTTTCTATCCTTAATTATAACAGAAATGTGATCATAGAATCATAGAATATCCTGAGTTGGAAGGGACCCACAAGGGTCATCAAGTCCAACTCTTGACCCTGCACAGGACATACCCAAGAATCACAACATGTGCATTGTCCAAATGCTTATTGAGTTCTCAGGCTTGGTGCTGTGACCACTTCCCAAAGGAGACTGTAGCAGTGCCCAGCATCACTCTGGGAGAAGAACCTTTTTCTAATATCCAGCCTAAACTTCCGCTGGCACAGCTTCATGTTGTTTCCTCAAGTCTTGTCACTGGTTGGCAGAGAGGAGTTTAGTGCCTGCTCCTCCACTTCCCCTCATGAGGACTATAGACTGCTATGAGGTCTCCCTTCAGACTCTTCTTCTCCAGGCTGAACAAGCCAAGTGGCCTCAGACGCTCCTTATATCGCTTCTCCTCCAGACCTTTCAACATCTTCATGTCCTTCTTTGGACCCTCTCCAATAGATTTATGTCTTTCTTATATTCTGGTGCCCAAAACTGTACACAGTACTCGAGGTGAGACCACACCAATGCAAAGTAAAGAAGGACAATCACCTCCTTCAACTGGCTGGCAGTGCTTTGCTTTATGCACCCCAGGATACTGTTGTCCCTTTTGGCAGCCAGGGCACTGCTGACTCATATTCAATTTGCCATCAACCAGGACCCCCAGATCCCTTTTTGCCGTGTGGTTCTCCAGTGTCTTATTCCATGAGAGAAGATACAGCAGATGTTCTCAAAATGATGTATATTCAGTGCCACTAGAGTAAAGCAATTATTAGTATAACGAGACTTAAACTAGGTAGAAGTATAGAGATTATTAAGGATACTATAAAATTGAATCTAATAAGGTCCATTTATCCAAATACCTGGGCATTCTTAACTGTTGAGTTTGTTACCTATTTCTGTTAAATTTTAACTGAAATCTGAAAAGGAGTTGTCAAAGAAATTACTAATGTTTAAACATTTTGGGGTTTTTTTTCTGTGATTTTGCTTCTTGTCTAGCAGAAAATAATTGGTATGATGGCAGTGCACCACCTTATAATTTCTCGTTAGTCAAGCTGATCCTGTTAAAATGTAGTTTCTTCATGAACAAATTTTTCTTATGTTAAGGAAACTTCCCAGTCACAAGATTAACAAGACTCTCTGGTAGTCACATTTCTAATGCCACAGACTTTTACTGCCGGGACTGAAGACCCTGCACAGCAGCAGTTCCAGTGACCCAAAGGGTCCCTGCTTGAGTCCCTACACTCAGACCCTCACAGAGACAGACCAGGTTTCCTTACCGGTTCAGTCCCAGGTTTCTGGTGGCAGTCTTAGATGTTTCATTCCATAAAGCCATTTATGCATAGTAACACAGAAACAGCCCAAGCTGGTGCCCCTGAGGAAGGACCATCAGCAAAGGAATTTCTGGGCTTTTATCCCCTCACAATCCAAGACACACCCAGGACTCTCTCTTCCTCCTGAGTCCTCAGCTCCTGCTGTGTTTCCCAGCATCCATCCACCTAGTTGGCACCACCTATTTCCTGCCCTTTGTTAACCAAAGAATCAGCAGTTCATGACCTCTTGCCTTGGGGTCCCACCCAGAGATCCACCTGCATTTCAATCTGCAGCTTGCAAGTGGATCTACCTGCAACTTCTAAAAATGCCCAACACACATTTCATTGCACATCTAGTGGTTTTGAGGAAATAAATATAGTTTGATCCCTTTCTCAAACAGTTGTGAAAATATTGGTACTTTTATTCAGTCTCTTATCCTTATAAGCTCTCCTTCATTGACAGTCTTGTAGGCTTTCTTTAATTCATTAGTATTGCTAAGAATACCTGTGACATAGTCTAGCATTAGTCTGATAAGATGGTCAAGATATTGAAAAACAAAAATGTAACAGAGAGATTAACCAAGTAGATTTTGGGGAAAAAAAAGAGATGATGTTTCTTATCTTTAAAATATATTACAAACCCTTATCGTTATGTAATAGCAGAAATATCACAGCTGCAATTAAAAAAGGAGTGTCCAGGAGACAAAATAGAAATTGATACGCACAATCGTTTCTAGAGGACCTCACTCAAACACGCAAGTGTGTCTGTGCTAGGTAAGGGTTAAGCAACATATTGAGCCACTCCATTGGAAAACATAGATATTGAATGCTTTCCATAATCAGGGTTTCTTGTTAAGCTGACCTGGCTTCACCTTCTCCTATTCTCCACTGAGAATGCCTACATTTTAATCTCATTCTACCAGTCCTTCCATTTATGCATGAATACCTGTGTAAGTCTATGGCTAGTATTTCATGGCTTCAGAGTCACATCACACTGATTTATGAGATTTTCAAGCAGTGACTGATTCCTGTGCAGACCTTTGGTCCAGCTCCAGGTCGTTGCCAGATATTAAAATGAATAAACATAAAGTAAGAAAATAAATTTTTACCATCTCATTTTATTTTGCAGAATTATTTTAACTGTGTGTTATGCAGCACATAAGATATTTGAAGAAGTAGTTTAAGAAGTGCTAAAAGGAAAAAAATTTCATTGAGATAGTTCAGTAAAAAGTTAGGAGATATTTAAATGTGTAAGTGTTTAGATACAATAAATAAGAGGAAAAGAAGCCAGATTTAGCCCCAATCTAAATGTAGTCATTCAGTCTATAAATTTGTTTTCAGGTAGTTTTCTTACAACAATGCAAGCTGATAAGACTGATAAAATCAGTAGCTAAAGTGTGTTTGCTAGTGTTTTGAATGATAATTCTGAATAACACAATTCTCCAAAAGATTAAAAAATGCTCTGACAAATTTTTACTTGTCAGGCATGTGTCGTAATCAGACACATGGGCATTTCAACAGCTGAGAACTGGCTGTGAATCTAATTGCCATCTGACCAGGTGATATAAGATTTCCAGCATAGAAACAAATATTTAGGTCCTTTTCTCTCAAGCAGAGTACGTCTGAAAACACAGATCAATGGCTATGAATCCAGAGATACAGATGGTTGCAGAGGTTTTCCCAGAGAGCATTCAGAGGATGTTGCTGCTAAGTGCAAGGCAGGGCCAGAGACATGTAGAAATCTTCTAGACTGGTGCTAGTTTATTTGATATTGATATTAGTTTATTTGATATTATTCTATTATCTTTGTAACTGTTGTTGATAGGAGCCATTGGTGGAGGCTGCAAGATCATAGAATCATAGAATGTCCTTGGTTGGACCTTAAAGATCATCTAATTCCAACTGCTCTGCCATGAGTAGGGACACCTTTCAGTAGACCAGATCATTCAGAACCCCATCCAATCTGGCCTTGAACACTGCGAGGGATGAGGCACCCACAGGTTCTCTGGGAAACCTGTTCTAATGACTCACCTGCCTTACAGTAAAGAACTTCATTCTAATATCTAATCTAAACCTACTCTCTTTCAGTTTGAAGCCATTCCCCCTTGTCCTGTCACTACATGCTCCTGTAAATAGTCTCCCCCCTTCTTTCTTGAATGCTCACTTCAGATACTGGAAGGCTGCAATTCTGTCACCCTGAAACCTTCTCTTCTCCAGTCTGAACAAACCCAGTTCTTTCAGCCTCACAAGAGGGGTGCTCCATTCCTCTTCTTAACTTGGTGGACCTCATCTGGATTTGTTCCAAGAGGTGCAACAGCACACAATGCGTTTCCTTGGAAGTCTCTCCTAGGTATGTCTTGGAGTGAATAATGGTAGCATCTTGGTATCATCCTGCCCAAATATGTAACTGAGATCACTGAAATGGATTTATACTATTGCCACCACCAGCAACTGTAATCAAACAAATTTGCCTTCAGCATCCTGAATTTGAACCAACATTGGTTCCAAGATGCCTGACAGCATAAAGAATATTCTCTGCCTCCTAGAGCTGCTGTGAAGTGATTTCGTGGCTGAGAAATGCTGAAGCTTTTGATGGGAAAGAACTTCCATCTGGCAGTCTGCTCTGAGGCATGAGCTGCTCCTCTCTGGTACTGCCTCTGCACTGTGATCTGGAACACATCTGCTATGAAGAAAATACTTTGAAAATAGAAGCTAAGAATAAATTGAAAGATGATGAAGGTGTTGTTAAATGTTGCAAGTAGACTACAGTTGTTTAAGATATATAAGTAAAGCTAACAGGCAAAGATGAAGAAATAGATGGACAGAATAACACAGAAATCGAGGTTTGTAAGGATCGGACAGTTACATGCAAAGGGAGGATGCAACACTTGAACACTTTCATCCCTGAAGGATCTGTGATCTCCTAAGGAACCCAGGGATATCTGCTGGAAAATGGGTGGTGTAGGGTAGGAGTCACACGCTGGCAGGTTTTCTGGAACCAACACAAAATGTTTCCTCCGAATGAAATTTAGATCAAATGCACCAAAACCACTTTGAGACCAAAGAAATAACAGAAATCAACCAAAAATCACAAGGAGTTTTAGTTAAAAAACCCAGTTATAGCTCTGAGTTAAGTTGCTAAGATACAAGCATTCTGCAAGAAATACATACATGGAAGGAGAGGCTGCAAAATGTATTGAACATTTGAATTTAAAGTTCTGAAATAATTATTTACATTTTGAACTTATCTAAATGACCAGATATTAATTTTATAGGAATTAATCCATATGTAAAAATAAAATGAAATTAAGGAAACATCAAGTGTGGTAACTACTGTGTAAAATGAGACACAGCAGCATGGTCAACACAGAGTGAAAAAGGCACTTATACAATAATTCCCCTTTGAATAACCAGTGCTTTCAAGGTGGGAAATGAGATACGGTTTTATGATTTGCATAAGAAGACCTTATTTTCAAGGCAAAAATAAAGGGAAATGAAAAATACAATGGATTGTTCCAAGAATTATATCCCTTCCCTTCCTCAAGACACAAAACTCAAGCATTTATTTTGATTAACCAGCAAAACTTCTGTAATTTCTGAAGGAAATATGTTCAATGAAAGCTAAAGCTTGGCTCCAAATAATCATTTTCTTTTTCTCTTTTGCGATATGTGGATGAAAATGTATTTCTTTGCTAACTAGCACATGCAATGTGAAACTAATTATCTTCCAGCCAAAGCGAATAATTAAGAAACCTTGGTGACAATTAATAACAATTGGTTGTAATGAAAAATTCTCCAGCTGTATTTCTTGCTAATTAAACTTCATGAACAGAATATTAATATATAGCTGAAATAGTGTTCATGTTGCAACTATAGAAGAAGGTCCATGCTCCCACTCATATTAAGATAATTCATCTGATATGCGATACCTATTCTCATTTCTATTGGCTGCCAAGAAAGGTGATGTACAAAAATACCATCGTATAAATAGTGTGCATCTGTTCTGGCATGCAAAAATAAAGTTTTACTTTCCACTTAGTAATGCTACCACAATCCAAATATGATACTTTCTCTCTTATTTTCTTTCAACTTTTTCAGAATTTGAGGGTAGCCAGAAGGTGAAGATCAGTCAAGGGAGGTGTGGGAGATCCTATTACTTTGTTCATGGAGAAGCATCATATTTCATTATTCAGTAGCATCTCGTGCTATTCAGCACAATGAGAAATATCAATTTCTGACCACCTGTGAGACGTATGTAGTCTTCAGAGACAGAATTCCCTATATTTGGGCTTTCTACTCTGTGATTTGGATTTATAATAGCTAACAGTTCTCTGTTAGCTATCTTAATTTTTTCCATCCTCTAGAGGAAAGAAACACAAGAAGTGGCAGTTCACCAGGAGAGATAATACATGGTCTTTGGAGAATATTAGCTTGGTCCTATAAGCTGGAGGCGGGAGGCACAAACAGCCTGAAGAAAGAAGGCAAACTTTGCTGGTCCACTTCCTAGCCAGCTATTCTATTATTTCATGGGCATTGTAGTTCATATTGTAGTTCTGAATGGAATCTTAAATCTAGCCTTGAATTATTTGAGATTTAGGCACTTCTTCAAACTAACCCCTACTTTATCTTCCAGAGTTTTCTTATTGGAGCTATTTCTAGATCTGTGTAGCTGCCTGGGTTATAATTATTGCTGCTAATTTGATTCTAATTGAGTTTACTCTGTGCCAGTCACCCAAGAGAACCTTATGACTAGTTGCACATAAAAAATGAACACATTACATTTTTCACACATTGACAAATTAAATTTTAAGTAATGTTAATGTCCAGTCAAATAAATACAGATTTCCTGAATTACATTAAAAGCAGCTCCTTGGAAATATTGAAGACTTAGTAAGAATGTCAAGAGTATTCTATTCAGTCTTAGGAAGACATCTCTTTATAAAAAGGAAGACAATAAATGGGTACACTAAGAGTCATGAATTTATGTGGAAGAGCAAGTCAGCAAATACACAGCTAGAATTCAAACACCACTGATTTTTTTCTGTTTATTCAATGGCAATAATCCTATTCTGTCACCATCAGGGCAGGGAAGGGGACCTGTGAAGTACTCATGTTTAAAAAACCTTTCTTAAAAAAATAATTCTGTATAAAGTAAATGTGCTTAAAAAGAACAAACAGAAAACTAAGTAGATTATTTTGTTTTGATCTGTCACTGCAACTCAGAGGAAAGCAAAAAAATTGGTTATAAAACAGTTTTGTTAGACTGCAACTTCCCTGACTTACCCTATTCAAACATGATTTCCATAGTACATGATAACATTGCTATCCCTTACTTCCTATTCTCATTTATACTGGTGGCAATGGTAGGTCGTATTACTTCTAGACCTGGTTGTCTATAGAGGTCTTGGATTTTCTTGGGAGAAGGGCTGCCAAAAAAGCATGTTTAAAGGTGCAGCTCCCTGCTTCTTTCCCACCCTTATCATAGCTGTGGAATTGTTATTAATTCATTCTCTCTTCCTCATTTCAGAATGCTGTCAACAAAACATAATATAACGTGTATGAGTAAGAGTTAGGCCAGAAAGCAATTAATCTTTTGTAATTGTAAATGTGATGTTGGATTTTCATCTAGGACATGAGAATGACAATCTGGTTTCATTCTTGACTCTGAAGTTACAGACAGAAATTAGGACCTTATGTATATAGATGTTTAGGCACCTTCTTCCACAGATAGGCACTATGACTCCAGTCCACAAAGACACTTGAATCTCACCTGTAGTTAGATGGAAGAATTAAAAAATTGGGGAAGATTGGGTGATTTTTATATACAAATGAATGGAAATTTCTTTGAATTCACACATGGAATATCTTGTGTCCTAACTAGCAGTATCTTTGACTTCCTAAAGATTCTTAAATTCCTGATCATTTTGACTCAGCTCCTTTCTGAAAAAATGAAGGCAATGATTGATCCATCTCTCTTTTGTCAGCCTGTTGATGAGGACATAACTCCATATTGTACAAGTCCATAGGGTATTTCTTTTACCACTGAAATATTTCTCCTTCTTCCTAGAGTAGTGTGGTATATATTGGATTAATGATAATGTATTTTGGCATGTACAAAGTTAGACATTTATGCAGTAAAGAGAGGTGTTATTTATAATATGAAAACATGAGAAATGCAAGGTGGTGCTGAAACAGGAAATTTCTCCACTGCTTCCCTCCTCTCCTGAGCAAAAGTAGATTGACCAGATTGATTCATGGCCAGAGTAGGTCTTGTAAAAACTACTTCAAATCTATCTTCTTGAGAGTACACTCAAATATGGATTCCCAACTATAATCTGTGTTTTAGCTGACACAAACGTTTTCATTTCTGAGACAATCAATACGTATTTGGTGCTTTTGGTGCTTACCAAGGTATTCATATCAGTACTTCTAATGCAGTATCACCACTGCTGTATCAGTCAGCTGATGAGAAGATCCATGCATGTCACTGCAGGAGCATGGGATTAACAGGAAATCTGGGGAGTTTAGAATGTTATTTGGGAAAGGAACTTAGTGTTTAGGCTGAGTGTGGTAGGTATAGTCCCTGCTGTTTTCACTATACTGTCTTCTCACATCTGAAGGTGAAAGGTTCCTCTTTGCTTTAAAAGTGTAGCTCAAATTAACTATGATAGTAAGTTCATACACATATCCAGAGACATATGTGGAGCCTTAAATCTTTTTTACTTCTTTTTTTATATCCTCCTCTAAACTGTCATCACTGTTACTCTAAAACGTTTCAAGTGTTATGGTACATATATTTTCACAGCATTGAGAGTCTCTGATTTAGAAATAAATGCATTTGGGAAAATTAACCTCAAACCCTTCACACTCTATCAGTAGTCAGTCAAGAGCAATATTATGCTAGGTTACTTTTATTGCTGCTTTCTTTGTTTTTTATTTTCCTAGTGTTGAACGAAAGTCATGGGTCAGTAGTTTCAAGGAAGATGTGGCATCCCGTGTTCCACAAATTATATTATAAACCTTATGCCTTAAGGAAAAATGGGGTCAGAGGCTCCTGTACTCTTAATGACTATAAATTTGCTAATGCCATGGAAGAGAAAGGGAGAAGGAAATTATTTGAGGCAGATGCTGCCAGAACTAGGCTCTGCTACAGGGAAGACTGAGAACAGGCTCAGAAACAGGACCCCTGCAGTAGACTGCGGAAAGGCATGAAGGTGTGTGAAAGGTGGAGAGAGAAGACTGAGACTTCTACTGGCTGGTCTCACCTCTCAAAAACCAATGGAGTTGGAAAGCAAAAGTAAACGGAAAATTAGAATAAACAGAGGATTAAAATTACATGAGCGAAGTCAGAACTACTGAAGAGCCAGTTTTGATGAGAAACAAATGTAGAAGGAGGACTGAGTTTGCCCTCACAAAACACTGAATGTTGCAGAAAGACTTGATGTAGGAAGGCTGAAGCCCAGGGCCATGGAAGACAGAAGCCAGGGAGGGGAAGTTTATGGGTAAACTGGATGTGGCAAATGAATGCAGCAAGTACGGTCCTTTAAGATAAATAAAACCAGAAAAAAATATTCAAATGGTGATATGGACACAAGGTCATTGCTTGCTAGCCTTCCACTACCATTTGATTCCTCCAACTCCTCTCCATTTTCCTCCTTGCTCCTCTGCTCCCCACCTAAACCCCACAGGTGACTAGGCTGTGCACTAAGCATGAACTATGAATGATGTGTCTTTTCAATTATTATTATTATTTACTTTTTAAAAAAATCATACTATTGTTATGTTTGAGGGAGGCATAACTGGGAATTGGGAATGAAGAGAAGTGAATTTTGGGACCTAGTAAAAGCAGAATGAGTGAAATCCAAAGTGGGAGACATGGGCCAAAGTGAACACTTGGCTAAGGACATCACACCTTACCTAGCTATTTGTGCACAGTCAGAAGCTGATTTATAGCATTACAATATAAATATTGCATGATTAGAAAATTCAGTGTATTTCTTTTACCCCTGGGATATGAGTGTATAGACCTAATCTGCCTAACATAGTCATATTGCAACTAGAACCACTTACCACTTGATTATGAAAAATATGGAATGAAATCCTATCTAACACTAGGAGCTGTTAGCTTTACACAGCGAAATTCCTAGTACAGAAAAGGTCAGTGTTGCATTTCAAATTGGTGTCAAAAGTTTTTGTAGAACTCTTCACATTTTCTACACTCCCAAAAATGTGCAGACGTAGGTGTTTTTCAGCTGTCTCTGCTTTAGTTTAAGAGTTTATCTTCTTCCAGTCTAGATTTCGGCATGTCTGGCTTTCTCAGGCAATTTTCAAGTGTTTCCATTCTTTCTGTTAACAAGAGATTGAAAGTTGCAGAAGGTAAATTGAGACTCAACAGGCAGCCCCACCTTAGTATCACAACCTTCCCGATGTCCTTCTGTTCAGCTTTTTATTCTTCCCCTCTTTAAAGGGGCAAAACCCCTAGAAACTTTTAGCACACAAATATTATTTGACATTTCAGTCTAAGATATCTAAAAGTAGGGCAACCAAGGCAAGGAAGATTGAGAAGAACCATAAATAAACAGTAATCCCTGAGGGATATACACTTTATGTATGAACACCACTTAAAATAATGTTATGTGTCTTTCAAGATTAAGAAAAAGATCAAGAAAAGAATTATTACTCAGAGCATGACCTAAGTGATTTGTTCTATGGTATTAACCATTACTTCAAGGTAAAACAATACATCTACAAATATCAACTTAATTGAGCTCAGATGTACAAAGGGATGACACAATACAATTCTTTCATCAATAACCAATGAATTATTCACTGCCTTGAAATGCTTTGCTCCTCATTAATCTCTTTGTATCTTCCACACTGAATTTATGTACACTAGAGCTGGTCTTTCTCTGGAAGTGTGTCAAGGGCAACTATTTTATATTAATTTATTTACTATTTGTATTAACAACATGAATTCTTCTGGTAACAAAACTGTCTTGAAAACTAGCTGAAAAAAATTAAGATTTGTGTTAAAATATTATTTCTGTTGCTTCTAATTCAAAACCAAAATATCTATCCAGTGTTCTGAACCACAGTCAAATTGCTTTTGGCATTTCAACATGTCCAGAGGTAAATTCATAAATGGCCTCGCTCAACTTTTAATCAGTTCAAACCTCAAGAAAATTCCTAGCTGTCACAGCTGAAAAACATGATGCCTTTTTAATTTAATATTCTTCAGCATTTGAATGACAAAAATGTTAGATTCTGGTGTTTTTGATTGTGATGTATTTATTAACATTCTGGATGTACATGCATGACTTCTTGGAAAGGTTTCAAAAAAGAATTCAGGTTATTTTGCATCCCCATAATTTTGCATCAAACCACATAGCATTTAGTGAGGCAGTGGAATAGGTTGCCCAGAGAAGTTGTGGTTGCTCCATCCCTAGAAGTGATCAAGGCCAGGCTGGATGGAGCTCGGAGCAACCTGGTCTAGTGGAAGGTGTCCCTGCACGTTGCATGGAGGTTGCAACTAGACGATCCTTGATGTCCTTCCAACCCAGGGCATTCCGTGTTTCTATGATTCTATTATATGTGATTTAAGTTGCAATATCCAACACGTGAATAAGAATCTAAAGTTTCTTAAGAGTATATGTATGTAAGTGTGGGTACATGTGCAAATATATATACACATGCAGCTATTTATCTCTCTATGTATAGTACAGGTGTTACCACTCCTTTAACTAATTCCTTCCTGTCTAAGTGATAGCTTTAGAGGAAAACCAACCAAACAAAAATAAACAAAAAAAACCCCCACAGACTAGAATGCATATTTTAGACAAGGTTAAAGCAGAAGGTTGGGGTATTTTTTGTAATACCTTAACTGGGAAACTTGGGATTCTATCTGCCTCATTAAGGAAAGGCAACATGACAGCTCCTCAGTTGTACAGCTGACAAGAAATTACTAGCCAGATGCTGATATAAACCTGAAAATCTAGTCTAATACCTGCATAATAGCTTTAACAGATTGTGAGGTATCAGGACATAAGACTATCACTAGTCTAGCATTGAAGATTATAAATATACAGCAGCTTTATCCAGTCATGGACATAGATGAGAAGAGCACAGAGTCTAAGAGGTAAACCATGCCTTTATTTAACCTATACAAATATTCTGAGAGAACTGAAAACATAGGTACCTTAGAAAATGAGAATGAGCTCAAGGGCAGTCTATTTTGGCCAGAGACATGGGAAAGAAGGGGTTTAATTTCACAGCTGACTTTCTGCATAACCTTGAACAACTTGTTTTTGTCCCTCTGATCTCTATGAGCAAGAGTGCTTTGTATTTACTAAGCCCCAAAACACCAGCTGATCCTGTAATGGTAGGAGGATTTCTTTTTGTCTTTTTTTTTCATCTGAGTGGACTACATGATTCCTCTAATCATAGATTCCTGATCTAAGCAGCTGAGAAAGGATAGGGGGAATAAAGCAAGCAACAAAAGATGCAAGACAAAAACATAGTATATTGCAAAAGGTAAAATTATAGAATAATTTAGGTTAGAAAGGATCTCTAGTGATCATCTGTTTCATCCACTCCACCCCAAGAAGGGCCATTTTAAATATAATTCACATTTCCATATGTGAGTTAGATTACTTAGATTAGATTAGATTAGATTAGATTATTTAGGGCCTTGTACAGTTGAGTTTTGAGTAATTCCAAGGATGGAGTTCAGCTTTCTGAGCACCTCTCTGACTGATTGATGATCCTCATTGTGAAGATTTCTTTCCTTCTAGTAAATAAGATTTTCCTTTGTTGAAGCATGGTCCAGTGTCACTTGTTTTATGACCATGGACCTCCAAAGGAATCTGACTCCATCTTACTACAGCCACTCACCAGGTAGTTGACAGCAGTTATCTGATTCCCCTTTAGATTTCTGTAGGCTGAACAAGCCCACCTCTAACAGGCTTTTCTTCTATGTCATGTGATCCAGGCCTATGACTATTTTAGTGGCTTTCCACTAAACAGCACTCTAGATGCAATCCTTTGTGTCACATAGAGGAGAATCATTCTGCCAAGTCTTTTTCTGCAGATGTATCCCCGTATCCCTTTTGCCTTCATCACTGTAAGAATGTACAGCTAGCTCACATTTAATTAATTGTGTCCAAATCCATGGGCTTGTTCTGAAAAGCTACTCCTCAGCTAGTAAATCCCTTCCTGAATTGTCATTGCTTGGGGTTATTCTTCCAATTGGTGGGATTCATGTTTCTTTTGTTGTACTTCATAAGGATCCCGAGGAGCTAAACTCCAAGCTATCAAAATTTCTCTGGACTGTAGATCTGTCCTACGGTGTATTCCACTTCTTCAAGTTTACTGTCAGTTTTTGCAAGTTCATTCTGTCTCATTGTCAATACTGTAATGGTCTGACAAACTCATGTAGACACCAAGTATTGAAAAGACACCCTTTTTATGAATTGAGTTACAGGAGTCTATTGTGCAAGTTTAATGCTCAACAGGTGTGAACTAATGAAAAAAAAGCATTATACCTTAGTAAACGTGAGTTTTGCCATTGCAGAAGGACACTGATTTGGAACTGTCCATTTCAGATTTCTGGTGATGACTGAGCTGTTCTTGACCTGAGAGGGACTGAACTGAGTTTTCGAGGTGCTCCATGGCCAAGTGCTTCTTGCCCAGCCTGTCTGAACTCCAACCCTGTGAGTGCCAGCAGGGAAAGGGACTGGCAGTCCAAAGGAGTCCCTGTAGGACAAACAGCTCTGGGCGATACTGAAGAGTTCTGTGCAGGTCTCACTTCTTCCCAGGGAGCAGGAGAAAGAGTGCAGGATGGGGTGAAGAAACACAAAACAGGCAGACCCCAAGACTGATGACAAAGGGACACCTGCCATAAGCCTTTAGTAAATACCTCAAGATGCTGACAGTTTTCTTAGTCAGCCTTCATGGGGAAGGCTTAAACTGTTAGTGTTTGGAATCAGAGAGATACTGGAAGTGTGACCATGACATCAGAGAAAAGGAATAGATATTAAAAAATCTCTGTTGAACAATTTTATCTGTATTAAGGCATCTCATGTCGGCCAAAATCATCTTCTTATGCTGAGCCACTTTAAGAATGCTAAGAAAACAGGATGTTGGTTTTTTTGAAAATTTTCATGAAAAAAAAGAATGGATTGTTGCAGAAAAATATAGGTGAATATAAACAAAATGGACTTGAAGTGGACATTAATTTCATTATAGAGAGGAAATATCTTTTCTTTAAATGCACCTTTTTAACAATAAATATATTTTTAAAACTGAAATATCTGACTTTTTTTAAAAAATGCAAATTAGCCATTAGTAATTTTTTCATGTTACCTAATTCTAGAGTCAGGCAGTAGATGTTCTTTAAGGAAGCAAAATAAAGAATTCTGTATTGTACAACAGAGTATAGGAAATAGTGCATTTTTTTTTATGTCTAGGCTGTACAACATGAATTCACAGTAGCAAGGACTTCCTTTTACAAAACGCCCTGGTGATTCCAGTATGAGCAGTCATGAAAGTAAATGACCATGAACATGAAAGAGGGTTACATAAGGTACACTTTTGTGATTATATAGCTCAGCTTGAAAAATACCTTTAACAAACAACCAGTTCCTTAACAGAAATACAAGAGTCATGTTCAGATCCAGTAGTATCCAGAAAGGATAGTATCTTAATCCATGTGTCACAAAAGTTGTGGAATGCCTCTAACAGTTTTCTCAACGAGTCTCCTATGGATAAGCATACAGTGAGTCCAAAATTGACATAACTTCTGTAGATATATAGACACACATTTCATTGCTTAACAGTAGCTGCAGTATCATAGAATCATAGAATGGTTTGGGTTGGAAGGTACTTATAGATCATCTAGTTCCAACCCCCCTGCCATGGGAAGGGACACCTTCCACTAGACCAGATTCCTCAGATGTCCATACTACCTGGCCTTGAACACTCCCAGGGATGGGGCAAGCACAGCTTCTCTGGGAGACTTGTTCCAGTGTGTCATCACCTTCACAGTAGAGGACTTGTTTCTAATATCTACTCTAAACCTACTCCCTTTCAGTTTGAGCCCATTGCCTCTTGTCTTGTCACTACATGCCCTTGTAAATAGCCTCTCTCCCATCTTTCTTGTAGGTCCCTCCAGGCACTGGAAGGCCAAAATTAGGTCACCCTGAAGCCTTCTCTTCTCTAGGCTGAATAATCCCAATTCTCTCAGCTGTTCCTCAGAGGAGAGTTGCTCTGTCCTTCCTATCAACAACAACATGGGACAAAGTATATAAAGGCAAAGTACATAAAGTAGTATTTCATACTACTGGTCTGCAGCATGTGAGCAGTTTCATATTTCAGAGTTTTGATTATATTTAATTCACAATGATAAAGGTGAAAAGAAAAATCTAGATTTGTTTACAAGGTAAATTTCAGTTTAAAGTGAGGGCAATAATTCGGTAGCCTTACAGGTGAGAGATGCTTACATAAACCAATTGAAAAATAAATTGAAGCAAAACTGTACATACCTGTGAAAATATTGATTTATATGTTATCTTAAATGTTAGAAAAAAATGTATCTAAAATATACTATAGAAAGGAAAAAAACCCAAAACCAAACGAAAGCAAACTTTTTAGTTTGGGAGATCTTTGATAAAAGTCACTAACTGCAAAGGTCATGAATAAAGTGACTGCAATGCACTTTCTTTGACAGATTGAATTGAGATTGGTGTCAGATACAATGCAAGGAAACTATGTACTTTGGATTCTTCTTTCTCTCCTGAGAGAGATTCAAGAAGGCTTATTTCGTCTAGCATCCTTCTATATTTGCACTTGGTCTATCATTCATGATGTCTGGGACTATGTTGTGCAATATTTTTCATTCTTCCCTTGATCCCATCTTTAAAATTGCACTTCTGTGTCTGTATATAGCAGCACCTGAAGTCAAAGAGAGAAGGATATAACCTTTTTATTTTCAATTTATAGGAAAGTCTAGAAACAGTGAATTATTAATAAGATTCTAACTTAAATTACAATTTACATTACATAGGAGATTTCTGTACTGTTCAGTAAAATTCTGGAAGTTGTTGAGCATCTTTAACATTCATTGCAGTGACTATGATGTTTGAAGTATTCTCACTATTCTTTAGGAAATGCTCTTTGCAGCACTCAAGTATTAGTGTTGTTAATAATGCACTAATTGTTGTTTGTAAAGTGTTTTGGAATTCCAGATGAAGTTCATTTTTTAAATAGTGTTTTTATTTATGTATTTATTTCAGCATAAATAGTCAAACTGGATTTGTTTCGGTTTCATTCCTCAGAGTATTTTCCAAATGTAATGAAAAGGAAGCTTATGAGATATAACATTTTATCATATTAATTTTTTCCTTCTTGATTTTTGTTAGACATTTTTATCACTAGATACTATTTTGTGTGGGTTTGCTATGAAAACATCAGAGACATTTCAATCAAGAATCAAAATTCCTAGATAAATTATGAGGAACAGTACATATCTAGGGTTTTGTCCGTAGTTTTAGAGAGAAAATTTTCCTTCAGATATTACAGTGAAAGGTAATAGCCATCACATCCTAATAAGAGACAAATGTCAGTTTGGAACGTGATCTTTAGGAAAAAAATAGCATCATGAGATATTTGGAAAACATTAGAATAGGTCATATACATATCAGAAAGGAAAAGGATAAAAGACAAATTTAATAAAAGTGAGGAAAATCAACAATATACGCACGTGGTTGTTTCCTATCTCATTCCTTCCCTTGTGGTACACATTAATATGATGGTAGGACACTGTATCGTTTAACATTTAAACGCCCCTTATGTTTTAAATTAGGGACACCTTCTGCTTGCCCTGGGGGTTTTGTTTTTGGCATTTCTTTTTTCTCTAAGGGTCATACAAAAATAAAACTCTTCTCCTCCAAGCATATTTCCAACTCCTAAATAAGCCTTAAACTTTATTCTCAGACTAATCTGAGATTAACATTCTCAGTAGTTTCTAGAGCAGGTCTATTGCCCGGCAAATGAGTCTTTATTCTTCTTATGCTTTAGAAATGATAGAACTGTATACATGCTTTTATGCAATTTCTTTTTACATTCAGGTTAGAAATATAGGTCTTTCCCAGTTTCTGTAGCAGTTCCCAATCACAGTAAAATGGATCAACTGAAATCAGAAATTATTTTAAATTTCCTAATGTTACTTGTACCTATTTCTCTCAAATAATTAAATTGCAAAGAAATATAACATTATATCACTGATTAATAAACCTGTTCCTTTTATGAAGATATGGAAGTCTTTTTCTCCAGGTTCACTAGTAAAACAGTCCAAAAGTAAAAACTTCAATATTTGATAGGCAATCAGTTTTAAAAGTTATCTTAAAAAGTAATATTTTTGAAGATCAATTCATTTTCATACTTTCATCCTAGTCCAAAATGCAGTATATTATCTTACCCACCAACAATATTGTGAGTCTTTTCCTGATTTTAAGTAGTGAGTACTCCACCCTCAGCTCCAACATATTTAAATTATTGTAAGTGTAATCTGATGCAACATCTTCTGGAGTTGAATTGCATTCTTATATTTAAATATAATGTAAAAATATAGTAAACTACTCTTTGAATTTGTATGGGTGTTTATAGCATCACTATCATAGCTCAAATGAGAGCAACGGCAACATAAATTGACTCTGAAAGTCCTAAAAAACATAAATCACTTCTCAGAAGTTTATTTCAAATAATTTAACTTATTTAATTTACCCCAAAGCAAACACATTAATTAGGTTCTAGTGAGAGAAAAAATGGGATGGTCTGGGGTAATGACAAGAGTTATAAAGAGTGATTGAATTACTCATAGCTCAAATGAGAGCAACGGCAACATAAATTGACTCTGAAAGTCCTAAAAAACATAAATCACTTCTCAGAAGTTTATTTCAAATAATTTAACTTATTTAATTTACCCCAAAGCAAACACATTAATTAGGTTCTAGTGAGAGAAAAAATGGGATGGTCTGGGGTAATGACAAGAGTTATAAAGAGTGATTGAATTACATCTCAGTGAGAGAAAAAATGGGATGGTCTGGGATAATGACAAGAGTGATAAAGAGTGATTGAATTATCTTTAATCTCATGTTTCAAGGGAATCATCATGAATAAGACTTGCATTTATAATTTTTTACAAAAACTTGAAAGTAGCTGTCACTACCAATAGAAAAATCCATCTAGGTAATTATTTTGCTTCCCTTCCTCCCCACAAGCCTCTTAAACTCCAGACAAAACAGGAAATAATAATTGACCAGGAATAATATAGAAGTTATGGAATAGGCTTTGTTCTCCAAAAAATTTTGCAATCCCGGTGCATGATATTAATCAATACATTCTGGGAACTCCTGAGAATACAGGCAAAATTACTGATGGTTTCACAAGCACCCAGCATGGGTAAGCCTGCACTCTAGCAATGAATTAAATATTTTACAACTTCATGTAAGAGAATCAGAAATAACAAAGGAGAAGTTTTCAGGTCAGCACCATGTGTATCACTATCACTATCTTTCCTCTTCACCCCACCACAAAAACCTAATCATTCTTTCACCTTAACTAGAAGATAATACTTCAAAAATGTTTTCCTGCTTTGTCTGAAGCTTAAATAACTTGTAGAGAGGACAAATGTATTAGTTTTCATTGTTATAGAGTTCACAGTGAATAGCATTCACGGTGAACCTCTTTATTCATAGGCAGTTCAACAAAGTCTGTGTACGGACCTGAGATTGAGAAGAATTTCTTGCTCTGTGTGAAGATGTCACAGCACCAAGTCTGACAGAGTCCAAAAAGTATTTGGACTATGCTCTCAGGCACATGGTGTGATTCTTGGGGATGTCCCATACAGGATTAAGAGTAGAACTAGATGATCCTTGTGGGTCCTTCCAACTCTGAATATTCTGTTATTGTGTGATAAATACTACTGAACATTAAATAAGGGATTATTCATATATTCAGAAGTGTATTACTGACCTAGATCCTCATAAGAATATAGCACATCCTTTAAACTTTAATTAAAGCAATGCTGATTTACCATGATTAATTGCCTTTATCATTCTAGTTTCTTTGATCCTTTGTTCAAGATAATTAAACAGAAAAATTACCTCATGACAATGTATTTTTTAATTATCATTTTTCACTACAAAAGTGAAGTTATTGTTCCAGACAATTTGGGAGAAACTCTCTTTGCACTCCTTGTGGCAAGTGTCATTTTTGCATATTTCCTTCAAAGACGAATTTTTTTAAAAAGACAAAAACCCTAGCTGATTTTTGTGACAAGAGAGGCATTGTATGCATGGAGGTGCCATTTAATGCATATAGAAAAAATAAAATATTTTCTAATTGTCATCCTTAATAGCTGAAGGAAAAGCAAGATTAATTTGCCATCCACATGTTTTTTTCATATATTATTGTCTTCTATGAGATTCAGGTTTTAAACTGTAGATGTAAAAGTAATAGAGTGGTAAGATTTGTTTAATTTAATTAACTACCTTTCAGTGATGAGGAAAATCAAATGTAAACAAACCAAACTTACCCCAAATGAAAAATAACTAAGTAACTCTGGAGATGCAGAGGTAATGAGTTTTTAGGTTAAAAAATTAGTTGAATAAAAATGCAAATGGAAGGGGGAAAAATAAGCATTAATATAAGATGAAATACAAATACCTTACAATTTTAAGGAAATTTAGAGTGATTGTGCTTCAGTTTCTTCCCTTCCCTCAAGACATGATGAAGGTAAAAGTTCAATCCTGTGGCAAAGTTACTGCAGAAACCAAATGGAAAACCTTTTTAGGTCTTAAAGACTGCCTTTTTTTTTTATTTTGGTCAATTTTGACTTCTGTAGTGTTAAATTACTTCAATCTCAAAATTTCAGTCAATGCTGAACTAACTAGGAATTGAGCAACAAAGCAATCTATGAAATTGGCTTGAAAACCTATTTTTAAAGCCTCTGCTAAGGTGATTTCTTGAAGGAAGAAGGAGATTTTGTTAGAAACATTAAAAAGTTTAAAACTGAATTTAAAAACTGTCAGGTTTATCCACTTGTTTCATGAAGAGGCAGTTTCATTTCTAATTGTCAAGTAACCATGACTATTCATACTTTAAAAGGTAAGAGAGTGAGAACACAGCAAGTCATTTAGCTTAAAGTATGAAAGTCATCCTGTGCAGAGATGCAACATAGAGAATATGAAAAACCTTAAGCTTTATATAGGCACATGTTCTTAAAAAAATTGTAAAACTTGCTTCAGCAGGTGAAATTTTTCCCTGCAAAAAATCTGTGTAACACTGTTTATAAGACCAGACCTACACCTGAAATAATCACTCTGATAGAGGATAATAATTTATCAAAACATTTGTGTGTAGAAGTGACTAGAAGATGAAGGAAAATGAATTGAAGATCTTCACTGGACATGGTTGTTGGATTTTACTGTGCATAGATTACAAAAAGATTCAAATATTGCAAAGGTTTTGGTGTTCCTCTTGTCAATTTACATTTTATTTAACCTTTTTTCCTCACAATGAAAAGGCAATCACAACTACCTTGTACTTTTAATCGCATAAAAATATAAACTCTGTAATTTGTTTAAGAGCACCCAAACTTTAGATAGAATTGCTGTATGTCATTGAAAGAAATAGCCATAGAGTAAACCAAGCGTCAAATAAATTGTAAATCTTTTTCCTTTACACTGATACATTACTTAGAGCAAGATTATAGAGATGTCACAGGTTTTCCTTACTGAAATACTGTTGAAAGAAGCTCTAACCCAATGCAGGCCCAAAAAGCAAACTGAATCAACAGTGATTCATTTGCTGTAAAATCTGCTGAATGCAAAATTAAAAATAAGAAACTTAATATTTTCTTCAATATTTGTTGCATTTATTAATGAACTAAATGTATTATAGACTTACAGAATCATAGAATGGCCCGGGCTGGAAGACACCTTAAATATCACCTAGTTCCAAACTCCCTGCTATGGACAGGGACACCTTTCACTACACGTGGTTGCTCAGATGTCTATCCTGCCTGGTCTCAAACACTTCCAGTGATGGGGCATCCACAATCTCTCTGGGAAATCTGTCCCCTGTCCCAGTGCCTCACCACCCTCACAGGAAAGACTTTTTTTTCCCTAATATCTAACCTAAACTTTCTTTCAGTTTGAAACTATTCTCCTCTGTCCTATAACTACATGGTCTTGTAAATATATTATATATAATTATCTGTTATATAGAAATATATTATAACATCATTTATCGCAATATATTATTATAATCAATCTATTGTAAATATTTAACTGAACTTCTCAAAGCATCTTGAGGCTCTCAGTCTTCATGACTTTTAGATCAGCTCTTAGGGGTCCCAGACCCTGAAGGCAGGATCTCTCCTCTCTTGTCTTGTGCAAGGAGGGTTTTATCTTGGTCAAGGAGAACTGGGTTAGAGATCATTTAGGCAAACCTGACACTGGGCCCTGATGGCATGCCCCAATTACTGCTGAGGGACCTGGCAGATGTTATTGCTTAAACCACTCTCTGTCATTTTTGAGAGGTGACAGGGAATAGGAGAGAAAAGCCAATGTCAATCTAGTGTTCAAAAAGGGCAAGAGGGAAGACCCAGAGAACTACAGGCCTGTCAGCTTCACTTCTATCCCTGGGAAGCTAATTGAACAGCTCATTCTGGATGTCATCTCTGAAGAAAAATTATTAGGAATAGTCAATGTGTATACACCAAGGAGAAATCATGTTTTGCCAATCTGATAGCCTTCTGTGACTCGATGACTAGCTGGGTAGACGAGATGAGAACAGTGGATATTGTCTACCTTGACTTCATCAAGTCCTTTGACACTGCCTTCCTCAGCATCCTTATAGGAAAGCTCAGGAGGTGTGGGCTGGATAAGTGGAGAGTAAGGTGGACTGAAAACTATCTGGATGGCAGAGCTCAGAGGGCAGTGAGCAGTGGCACAGGTTCTATTTGGAGGCCTGTAGCCAGCAGTGTTCCCCAAGTATCAGTACTGGGACCAGTCTCATTCAATTTATTCATCAATGACCTGGCTGAAGGGACAGAGTCTGCCCTCAGCAAGTTTGCTGATGTACACAACTGGGAGGAGTGGCCAATACACCAGAAGGTTGTGCTGTCATTCAGCCATACCTGGCCAGGCTGGAGAGATGGGCAGAGAGGAACTTAATGGAGTTCAGCAAAAGGCAAGTATGGGGTCCTGCACTGAGGAAGGAATAACCCTATGCAAAAGTACAGGCTCGGGGCTGACCTGCTGGAAAGGAGCTCTGTGGAGAAAGACCTGACAACAAGCTGTTCATGAGGCAGCAGTGTGAAATTGTGGCCAAATAGGCCAATGGTATCCTGGGATGCATTAGGAAGAGTGTGGCCAGCAAGAAGAGGGAAATTATCCTCCCCTCTACTCTGCTCTAGTGAGGCCACATTTGCAGTGTTGTGTCCAGTTCTGAGCTTCACAGTTCAAGAAAGACAAGAAACTACTTGAGAGGGTCTAGCAGAGGGCTATGAAGATGATGAGGAGGCAGGAACACTTTTCTAATGAAGAAAGGCTGAGAGGGCTGTGCCTGTTTAGCCTGCAGAACAGGAAATTCCAACTTAATATAAGGCAAATCTTTACTGTGAGGGTTACAGAGTTACAGAGTACTGTCCAGAAGGTCTGCAGCGTCTCCTTCTCCAGAGACATTCCAAATCCCCCTGGACATGTTCCTGTGCAACCTGCTCTAGGTGAATCTACTTTATCAGAGGTGTTGGAGTAGATGACTTCAGAGGTCTTTTCCAACCTCAACCATTCTGTGATCCTGCAATAACATTAGGAAATGGATAGTTCTTATCCCAATTGAAAGCTCAGTAAAAATGAATTTGTGTAACTCCTACATTAAGTAATAACAACCAGTTAAATAAAATTTGTGCCACTTATAGCACACATCTTTTCAAAACTCATTTAATCAGACCACACTACCAGTGTCAGGTTAAATGAAGGAAAAAATGTGATGAAACTTTCTCTTAAAAGGGTGTAAGGACCAGATTTGGTCTGTCTTTTTCACAATATGTAACTAATAATTCCTTAAGTCAGTTTTTTTGCAGGAACTACTTTCTGAGTAAGTACTGATATAAAAAAAAGCTGAAAAAATCTTGCTGTAGGTAATTTATTTCATTCTTACCCAGGTCTTGCAAAATGTTAAGCAAAATTGGCATCCAATCTAGTTGATGGTGAAAAAGATAGGTAATTTAATTCATTCTGAATTTATGAAATGCTGTGGTCTATAAATGATGTTTTATCATTAGGTTAGCGTCTTCTCCAGGATTCATGGTATTTTGAAGAGGAATGATTAAGGATGTTATTAGTAAATCTAAAAAGAACAGGACACACAGCATTTAAGCATTACCCTATCATCTGTGCAACAAATGTTCAGCATCATTATGTTTCCACAATAGCAATTTGCTATTGCTCTGTGGGGTAAGCAATCAATACAGGCAGGGAATGCTTTTTATATCAATAGAATGAGAGTACAGCTTAGTCTGTTCCAGCCTTTGCAAAATCAATAAGCATGCCTCTTTATACAGCAGACAATTAGTCTCAGTCGCAGACGAGTCTGACAAGGTATGGTCTATAATTAACACAGGAAAGCATTACACAATGTTCCTGCTTCTGTTTGTAAAATGTCATTCAACTTTTTACTGAGTATTAAATGTAAATATTGCCTATAACAGTCCCTAATGCACAAAAAGCTGCCTAGAATCCTAATTCTTTCACAGCAAAATAACAGCCTCTAAAAGTGACACTGTCAGAGTTTTCAGCAGAGTACTCCAAGTGTGCTTAATACCTATCAGAATCTCTGTATGGAGAATGCCCTTATATTTAAAATACAGAATAAATACATTTCAAATCACACTCTCACCTCAATCAGACAAAGTGCATACAAACAGCTCTGCAGAGAGCGGTTGTTATCAGAAACAGATAATTTCTCTCCTTCACATTGACAATTTGTACCCACTATTACACTGAAGCAGTAGAACTCACCTATTTCTTTCCCTGTTCTACCTGTCCTCTGGCCAAACCTAAGGAATCCAAGAGGAAAGTAAATTGATGCATGAATAATAGAATCATGGACTCATAGAATTATAGAACCATAGAAAGTTAAGGGGTTGGAATGGACCTTAAAAATCATCTAATACCAATCCCTCCTTGCCATGAGCAGGGACACCTCCCCACTAACACAGGTCGCTCAAGGCCTTATCCAACCTGGCTTTGAACACCGCCAGGTTTGGGGCACCCACAAGCTCTCTGGGCAACCTGTTCCAGTATTGCACCACTCTCACAGTAAAGAATTTCTTCTTAATATCCAACTGAAATTGCCCGTTTCAATTTATACCCATTGCTCCTTGTCCCATCACTACAGTTCCTAGCAAAGAGTCCCTCTCCAGCTTCCCTGTAGGCCCTTCAGGTACTTGAAGGTTGCTATGAGGTCTCCTTGCAGCTTTCTCTTCTCTAGGCTAAACAGCCCCAACTTTCCCATCCTGTCTTCACAGGGGAGGTGCTCCAACATCGCCTGTCTTCACAGGGGAGGTGCTCCAGCATCATGGGCCTCCTCTGGACTAGATCCAACAGTTCCATGTCCTTCTTATTTTGGGGATACCAGAACTGTATGTAGTTCACATGTGAACACTACATATGGTGTGGTCTCATGAGAGCAGAGGGGGAGAATCCCATCCATTGACCTGCTGACCATGGTCCTTTTAAGGCAGCCCAGGATTTGATTTGCTTTCTGGACTGTGAGTGCACGCTGCAGCTTATGCTGAGTTTTTTATCAATAATCACTCCCAAGTCCTTATCTGCAGGACTGCTCTCAATCACTTCTCTGCCCAGCCTATTGCTGTGCCTGGGATTGCTGCAACCCAGGTGTAGGACCTTGTACTTCACGTTGTTGAATTTCATCAGCCCAGCTCTCAAGCCTGTCAAGGTCCCTCTGGATGACATATCCCTTCCCTCCAGCATGTCGACTGTCCCACACAGCTTGGTGGCATCAGCGAACTTGCTGAGGATGCACTCAATCCACTGTCCATGTCACCAAGAAAGATGTTGAACAGTATCAGCCCAGCACTCATCCCTGAGGAACACCACTCATCTCTGGTATTCACATGGACAATGAAGTGCTGACCACAACTCTTTGTATGCAGCCAGCCTGCCACTTCTTTATTCACCAAGTGATCCATCCATCAAATCCATGTCTCTCCAATTTAGAGACAAGGATGTCATATGGGATAGTGTCAAACGCTTTGCATATGTCCAGGTAAATTATATCAGTTGCTCTACCTCTATCCACAAGTTCTGTAGCCCCATCATAGAAGGCCACCAAATTCATCAGGCATGACTTGCCTCTGGTAAAGCCACATTGATTATTACCAATCGCCTCTTTATTTTTCATGTTCTTAAGCATAACTTCCAGGAGAATCTGCTCCATGATCTTCCAGGCACAGAGGTGAGACTGGCTGGTCTATAGCTTCGTGGTTCTTCCATTTTCCCCTTTATAAAATTGAGAATATCTTTCCCTTTTTCCAGTCATCAAGATTTCTCAAAAATTACGCATAGTGTCTTAGCAACTGCATCTGCTATTTCTCTCAGGCCCCAAGGATGAATCTCATCAGGACCCATGGACTTATGCACATTCAGGTTCCTTAGATGGTCTCAAACCCTATTGAATATTTCAAAGATATTTTTAATCAATCAAGAACAGCTTTGCTTTGCATTGTATTTCTTCCTTTTTCTCCTTCTCATGGTGGCAAACTGGACAGCACTGTTTTTCTTGCATTCTTCTGTCACACTCTTGGGCTGGTGCAGTTTGCAAACCACACTCATTCAGTCAAGACTGGACATTCATCACGATTGCATATATATTTTTATCATTATTTTTATATGGGAAACAGGTTCAGTAAGAGAAGGCATCCTTTGATTCTAAGAGCCATAGATGTGGTTATCCTTTGCCACAAGGAAAAGATGATTTATAGCATTTATTCCAAAATAAAAAAGAGGATGATAATCCATTTGGGAACTAATTAACATACCCCAAGTCTTTTTGACCATGTGTGTCTGTGTCTCTCTGTAAAACATGGACATATTACTTGCATACTTCAAAAGGAAGTTAAGAATAAAAATAGAATGGTGAAAACTTCAGATGCTACTATAGAGATGGATTCATGCTATGAACATGATAATATCTTCAGGCCAAGTTAAGGTATGATATATTTTCAATAGGCTTAAAAATTAAATTATTTTAAACAGAAGCCGTTCTGAAGC
>NW_008685100.1:18564-22054 GCF_000695815.1 Acanthisitta chloris | reverse complement strand
ATATACATATATATATATACACTCATGGTAGGTGATATATATGTGATATAGGATACATACTGTCATCTTGTAAATGAGCATACAAGAAACAAAGGAGCTGAGTGACATGCCCAAGGACATGCCTGAAATCTGACAGAGAAGAAGTGAACCTCAGTTTCCTAAAAACTGAGCACTAAAAACTGTCAATTTCCCAGGACTTTGCTCTGTGATTAGGGCCTGTAAGTGCTTCTACAAAATAAATACATTTTTCTTTGTTATTAAATTCAGAAGAAGACCTAAAGGTGATTTGATTAGATCATATAAGTACCTTTATCATGAGAATGCAGGGGTTTTTAAAGGGCTTCTTAATCTAGTGGAAAAAGACATGTTACTAGAACCAATGGCTGGAATTTTAAGACAGAAAATTCAAATTAGAAACAAGGTGCAGAATTGAGGGTTTTCTAACTGTAAGGATGATTAAATACTGGAAGGACTATCCAGGAATTATTTGCCTTTTGAATTCCTCACATGAAGACTAAACGTCTCTCCGGAAGATCCAATTTTGTCAAACACAAGTTACTGGGCTCAATACAAGGGTAACTGGATGAAATGTCTGGTTTTTGCTAAGCAGGAGGTCGGATTAGATCATCTTATCGTCCTTTACAATCTTAAATTCTATGAATCTATGAATAGTAATGACCATCATTGTAGGTTACAGCTTGTAAAACAGCAAAGAGCATGCTGCAACATAGCTGGGAGACAGAATAAAGAAGCATGGTATAAAAAAAGGCACTTTGCTCTGGAACTAAACCTGTGACTGGTAATTATTTAAACTTCATCCATGTGTTTCCAAATTTTTCCCCTGAACAATATTTTAATTAGGTGTCAATTCTAAGGCAAAAAAAATTCCATTAATCTAATAGGTACTACTACATCCAGAACAGCATTGCCAACATTCCTCCGTAACATTTAAAAGACAAATTGATACAGAAATAGCTGCTGATTTGCAGGAATTATACATAGGAAATCTGTAAAGGAGAGCTTTTCTATAAAAGGTTTTATAGGCTTGAGCCTGGGATTCCTCTATTATATCTGAGTATCTATAAAAACTTTTGTGCTAGATCATAACATTCTGTAGTTGTGAATGCAACAGATTTTACAGAAAATCTGTTTTAGCAATGTCTCAGGGAGTTTTTCAAATAAAGATGTTGGCACTGTCTTTGCCCATAAAGCAAAATTCTTTTACTGTCATGCTACAGCTTTCGTCTTAAACTTCTACCCTGGTGTAAAGACCCATTCAAAAATCAGGACTTGTGTGTGCTCCCTTGGGGTTGTGAATGTAATACTTGTTTGTCAGATGGGGGCCTGAATAAAATCCATGGAAAGGGATCTGTGAGGCCTTCTGTTGGCATATTTACCCTACGTTCATCTCCACACCATAGAGCCTGAGCATCTCACAGTCTCTAACAGATTTTTCTTCCCAACACTTCCGAGATAACAAAAAGTGTAATTCCCACATTACAGTTAGGAGCCTTAGATATGGGGCACCTGAAGTGATTTTCCTAACATCAAACAAGACATTTATAGCAAAGGAGGGGCTGAACAAAGGTCTTGTGATTCTGAAGAGGTGTACTTCATATTCCAGATTGTCTTCCCCCTTCTGCATTTGGCTGGAATGCAAATGATAGAAAGAAAAGTGACACAAAAATCGAGTTACACAAGCAAATTTCCCCTACAAAGAGCTGCCTTTTTGATGAGGGGAAGGTAAGAGAGATCTGATGCTGCACAAGCTTCTGAAAATTTCTATTAATGTCTTTCTTAAGAATTTCAGTCATCGATTTTGTGTGTGAATTTTGGAAGGAAACACACACACAGACACATGCACACAGAAGTCCTCTTGGAACAAGAGCTAAAACTATAAAAGCAACAAAATGTGGAAAGCAGGCCTGCAGCAGTGTGGGTTGATATTCTGTCTTTAAATCATTCTGGCACTTGTTTTTTTCCCCTCGAGGTGGAAGTGGTAAGCATCAAGGCAGAACTGCAGTAGCCCTAAATCAAAACATGCCTCTGTTCCTGGGTTTACAAAGCAAACTCTTTGCATTCCCAAACAGAGGTCTTGGTGGTTCTCTCCAGTGCTACAAAGACAGTTTCAGCACAGCTGTTCCCTATATACAAGCCAGCTTGCTTGCTTTCTCACCATGCATATTTTAGTACCGTTGACATATTCTGACACCACCATTGCCTTCTTTTCTGGCCACATACAGGTGGTCCCTAAACATCCAGTGTTTGAAGGATCTAAATCTATCATGCTACTTATTCTGGAGATGTGAAAGCAGCATAAGCTGCTGATATTATGATATAAACTAAACTTTGTGATTTCCTTGCTATTTTAAGACACTTTTTTCTTCCTCTTTTTTTTTTCTTTGTAGCTGTATCCTCACCCTCTGCATCCTCCATCCAATTAGTCATCTTTCTTTCCCTGTTCTCACTGGCCCTGTTGAGCTCTTTAGTCCAAAGATGTAGTGACAGTGCTGTCTTCCCTCAAATCTCCTGGATCTTTCCTGCAGTCTCCCTGACTCCACCAAGACAAATTCTCTCTCCTTTTGACTGTCTCCTCCCCAGTGTTACATCTCTCCACTTCTCTCTGTTCCCACATCTGAAATACTCTTTTAAAGCAAGAGTCTCTGCCTTCTTGTGTCATTTTGATCTTCTCAGTGCTACTAATCAGGCCATTCCAAAATGACAAAAAAATATCACTGGCCTGTTCATTCCAGTTAATGTTACAGCAAAAGCAGGAAGCTACAGCAAACATTGAAAAATCAAAAAGAGATGAAGGGGCACCCCACTTCCAAGCTAAAGAGTGATGAATCACAGTGTGTACAGCTCACTGGGCAGCAACAACATATAGTCATGGTGTTCCATGTTAATATTTCAAGGAGAACACTGAAAACTGATCAGATCACTTCTGAAGCACACCTTATAATTTGAGCTAAACAAGGAACCCACAAAGAGGTGCTTCCCAGAAGGTGTGTCCTCCCAAGAAGATGCTAAACATCATTACAGCTGGAGGAGATACATTGCATACGTCTCTAGTGCAGTTGCATACATCTCCCAAGGTTAATTCTTCTACGAGCTGTGGGTGGCTGCGACATTTTTCCAGAAGACAGGCATCTGCCACAGCTCCCTGAATTATGGCCAAGGGAGCTCATGATTCATGCATGCCCATAGGCTTAATGTAGCAAATGCTTGGCAGGACGAAAGCGTCAAGTGTAGCTAAAGGCCAGCGAGAACAACGGTGAATCAGGCCCTTCTGTGCCTGGGGTGAGGGGGGCATAAAAAGGGACAGGAGAAGATAAAGCCAAATACAAGTTATCAACACACAATGGAGAGATGGGCTGATTCCAAAGGGATGAAGTTTAACAAGGCCCAGTGCCAGGTCCTGCACTTTGGCCATACCAGTCCCATGCAGCATTACAGGATGGGAACAGAGTGGCTGGAGGGTAGCCAGACT
>NW_008685100.1:0-18349 GCF_000695815.1 Acanthisitta chloris | reverse complement strand
GAGGCTGGTGAAGGGACTTGAGCACAAGTGCCATGAGGAGAGGCTGAGGGAGCTGGGATTGTTTAGCCCGGAGAAGAGGAGGCTCAGGGGAGACCATATTGCTCTCATTGCCCTCTACATCTACCTGAAAGTAGGTTGTAGTCAGGTGGGGATTGGTCTCTTCTCCCAGGCAACCAGGAGTAGGACAAGAGGGCAGAGACTCAAGCTCTGCCAAGGGAGGTTTAGGTTGGATATTAGGAAGATATTTTTTATGGAGAGAGTAATCAGACATTGGAATGTGCTGCCCAGGGAGGTGGTGGATTCACCATCCCTGGAGGTTTTCAAGATGGGACTGGATGTGGCACTTAGTGCCATGGTCTAGTAATGACAGTAGGGTTGGACTCAATGATCCTTGAGGTCTCTTCCAACCTGGCTGATTCTGTGATTTTATGATTCTATGAATGGTGAATGTATTCCATGTTTAACCATCCCAACAGCTTCTCTTTCCCCTAAACACATTCCACCTTTCACTGGGTGTCACCCTATTGCTGCAAGTCAAGCACTCAAACACTGTGCACTGAAAAACAAGCATGGCCCAATCACACCTTCCCTCAACAGTGCTCAATCCACCCACAGCCACAGCGTAACACAGCCTATGAATCAAACTGACGACAGCGCCTGCGTGCTGGACACAGGCAAAATTAAGTACTGAAGCTAGCAATGAAAGTAAAGGTCATGGACGTGAAAAAATTTGAAACAACAAATAAGCATTCAGGTGAGAATATATTCACTACTTTCCGTTTGAAAGCTAATTATTTTCTTTCTTGACATCTCCCACCTTGCCAAAATGGCTCCTGCCACTTCTTGGCTGAAGTAATCACTTGTTTTATACAGTCCTTGAAGCTGCCAGATTCACAGTTCAGGCTGTAGGGTTTTCTGTTCTGGTGTCCTTCTTGGACAATCCAGACACCTTTCCTGTGTCATGTGCCAAATCATTCCTGCAATGGGGCAGCAATATCCTGTCCTGCCTGGGGTTCAGGAGAGCAGAGTGGAGTTTTCAGTGTGACTGACATTTTTTTGCCTTCAAACCAGTCTGAGCTCCCTTTGGTTTGTAGTGCTATATAGAAGAGAGAAACAGGATCTGAAAAAAGAGAAAGGATCTCAGTTTCATTCTGTCCTTGACTGTGTAAAGAAGGAACTGGAAGAGATATTCCAGATCAGCCCAGAATAGGATTAGGCAATGGCAGTGCTGTTTTAGGATGGATGGGTGCAGCAGTCTCGCTGTGATATTTTCTCTACACTAGGCTATGAGAGATAATAGGTCTAATGGTTAAGCTAAGAGTATCTATCAGGAGACATTATTTCTAGCCCTAATTATATTGGAAATTATCTGTGTTTCCTTAGGCAAATCCCTTGGTTACACAGTGCCACAATTTTCCAGTCAGTAAAATGTTTAGACACTTCTAAAGCACTGAGAGGCACAGATGAAAAACATTCCTGCCATGATGTGGCATGATTTGCCAACAAAGGTTCACATGTGTGAAACTTCTGACTGAAGCTAATGGTCAAAGTTTGCAATGCTTTATTACATTCTGAATTGCCTCTTTATTAGTTCAATGACAGTATCTGTGAACACTCTATTTTATAAGCCCCGTGATACTTTCTGTTGGTATCAGCTTACAGTTTCCCAAGTCTATCTAAGTTTATAAGTATGTTTATCGCAAAATGAAAATCAATAAGGAGGGCTTTCTTTAAAAAATGGCAGCATTATATGTTTAGATAGAAGGGCAAGGAATCCTGTGCATCTGAACTGCTTCTTAAACTACCTGACAACGAGGTCTCATCTTTGACACAGAAATTGAGCTGTTCCGTAGGTACCTTGTTTGGGTTACACACAGTGTGAATCTGTTTCCCCAATCAACCCTCACCCCAGGTCTGCTTGCTGACTGTGGCTACCACCATCCTGCCGCAAACAAGAACGGTAACCAGATATCAACATGATTCAAGGGCCTAGGAGGCTGTGAGAGGGAAAAAGGGTATTTTCCGAATCAGTTCCCCATGAAATCACTGGAACCAGCGTTGTCCTGGGGGATAATAGAATGGATCATTAGGTGCCTTAAAAAGTTCACATTGGATTTCGAAGCCACCCTGCAAGATGAAAAATCAGTAGTTTAGGCAAATAAATAAAAGTCAGTGAATCCCCTTTAAGCTATGAACACAGGGGCAAAAGGGTTGCAAGAAGAAAAAGATTCCATTCTTCGCAAATGATATGTTTTAAACTCACCCCCTTCCTTCTCAAATCCTTCTTTCTCTTCCCTGGTGATTTAATCACATGAGGTACCGTAAATCAGATTGCTTCCTTTTCTTCTCAAGTATGAGTTAGCTCTTAATTAGGCTATTGGGCAAAACCGAAATATATCCTATTAATAGCTTGGGATACCCTTTGTGTTAATGTAAAGGTTAAAACCTATCTTTCCAGTGTTTCAGGAGTGGGATTCTGCTCTTATAGACAGATGCTTTACCTATTGCTGAATTTGCTGGAATTCATTCTAATTTACACACACATCAAAGAAAGAGTAATACCATGGTATTTAATGTTTTTAAGATTCTGTTCAGATAAGAGGATACATGGGATTGAATGCCAAGGTGAGAGACTAGATAATTTGGGCTCAATTGTTTTCATTCTGTGGTTCCCATATGTACATCAGAGAGTACAATCGAACATCCATATTCAGGTGAATCTCAGACCTGACAGAAGGATGCAATGTACATTTGGAGATAACTGGACGTTCTGCTGAGATATTGCTCCCTCATGATAAATAGTCATTGCTCAGCCACATCATGAACTAACATCATCGTGCCATGACAACACCAAGTGATGTGATGGCATCTCCTTCCAAGGAGAAGCCACACTGCTCATGCACTCAGGTCACTAGTCAGAGGAACAGAGCCTGCTGCAGCTTCAAACTGACATCGCACTGTGTCGGCTGGCCTAGCTATGCAGGGTCTTGGATGAAACCCCTGGCACAAATCTAAGGCAGAGGAGGAACAGACAGGAGCTGACTGGGGCTGACAAAGCCAGCATCGGAGTGGAAATTGTTCCAGATTGGCTTGGGATAATAATAATATATATCTTCACTTTACAGCTGATTAAATAAATGCACATCTGGAATAAGAATAAATGTCTACATCTGGAAACACAAGCTAAGAATGCTGGTGCCTCTAGACAATGCTGCCTAATATTTACTACTAAGCTTATTCTTTACTAGAAGATATTTACCAAGATTCATGTAAGCCTCAGTTATGAAAACTTCCCAGTCAGGATTTTTCATAGGATGACTGAAGATGTCCAAGGGAAAGGTGCAAACTTTGCAGACTTTCACAGCACAGATTTGGGTTGCTTAGGCTCTTGTATCCTGTTTCAAATCAATCACTGCAGTTTAGGATAGCTCTTTGGAATGAAAAGTAAAGCCCTACCCAGACACTATACTACTACAAACTCCCAGCAGAGCAAAGTACACCTGTCATTTATACCCAGAAACAGGTCCTTTTCCACAGCTAGCTGTTTTTCATGTGAGCAGTATAAAGCAAAATGGAAATGATTCCTGCACTAGCTAGTGTGACTCGGCTTATAACATCAAACAGGAACCCAGAGAACAAAACATTAGTTTCATGCTAGCTACAGTAAACAACATTAGACTGGCCAAGAGCTGTAGTTGGGTCCCAGGCAAAACAAGGTCTTTGCTAAACAACATCAACACAGTAACTAAAATGTGAATAACTAAATCATACACTGTGCAAACTGAACTACAAAATGAAAGTAAAGTGCTGAATTATTTGAATGCTCTTCAAACCTAATTTAAATTTCACCCACTACTGAGACCTCCATTTACTGGCATCATAACTAATAATGGGAATGCTGCTGAAACGTCAGTTTTAGCGAGAAGCCCATTAAGAGAATGAGAAAAAAAAGAGACATCATACAAGAAAACCAGCCGTTTACAACGTGGCATATAAGCTCCTTGCATAGAAATACAAAATAGCTGGAAATAAAACCCAGGCAGTAAACTGTCCTTTTTCCAACACATTCAGTAATCACATCCATCCAGAGCTTCACACAGGAAGCCCTGAATATAAATATTCTACAGCAGATGCTGCACTGGCATTAAAGTTCCCTGTTGGGGGACTGGATGATTCAAAGGGTAGTAGAAAATCTGTACGCCTTTAAGATATTGGTCTGAAACCAGCCCAGGTTAATTTTGGTATGAAAGTCATTTCCATCTGAGAGGGTTTTTTAGCCAGATGGAAATGAACTGGAGGTCTACGCTGTCCCAGTCTCAGCTGGTATCTCTACAGAGATGCTGATATATCAGGGAGACTGATATGTTCCTAAATCCTACCCAGGTTTGTAGCTTGTATAAACATGGACCTGTTTAGGAGACAGGCATTCTTGTTCAATGCTGTGCATGCATTCTCTTACTCCAAATTAAAGGTTATGGAGACTAAACAAATCCCTGCATGTCAGATGAGTTGTGTGCACATTCCTGTCCTCTGACCCCAGCTGCAAGGTAAAATACGCCAGCAGAAGCCACCAGCATGAGAAAAACTGGTGCCACAGACTCAAGTGGCACATGGATGTTGGCACATACCCTCTTGCCCAGGGCAAATTGCCCCTTTTGCTGTGTCCAAGTTTTCTCATTTACTGAACCAAAGTGACTATGGAAGGTTGCACACAAAGCTAAGATTAGGCTTCACAACATCATGGCTGAACATTTACAGAAATATATTTTCTTCCTTCCTTGCATTGCTCCAGTTCCTGCCAACAAGGATCCCCAAACCCCAGACTCCATGTCTTCTCTGAACACTGCCGGCTGTGTGACCCTGGGATTTTCAAGGGCTTCATTTCACATTTTCCCATACTACCTCACATCAACCATTTTCTAGCCCACTCCCCTCACATACTTTGTGCTTTTTGAAGGAGTTGTCCAGCCAGTTCTTTGAAGTCAGCAGCATTTTTGATAAAAGTAACACAAAACCCACTGTTCCTCTGCATGCAGCCTTGCTCCTAGTCACTGGGGAGCTGGAAAACTATGCTGAGGGTCTTTGCAAGCAATCTACCCCTGTAAGAACCGTGGCCCTGAGAATGACCTCATTGCTCATCTCTCTTTCAACATATGGGACCTTCCTATGCAGCTTGAACTGCCAGAGTCCAACCCTTTGAAAGAAGGTTTTTATCAACAGCTTTCAAATGTCTAAACAGATAGAAATGTCATCCACATTAATTTTATCGGCTCTCTTACTGACCTCACCATAGAGAGTAACTAGGTTAGTTAGGTCTAGGCTGTTTTATGTACAGTTCTCTTGATCTAATTATATTTCTAAATCTTGTTATTCCAACAAACTGTCTTTTATAACAGGCTTCACAGGACTTACCTCTCTTCTCACAGGAGAGTAAGTCAGGAATGTTTGTATTCAGTGTATGCTGTCACTCCAGTTTGAAACCATGGTTCTAGTGATTAGAGTCAGTCCTCATAATTTTGTCAAATATTGAATTTAAACTAAATGAGTGATGCTTACATGGTTGATAACTTCTTCTTTTTTAAGCTGGATTCACATGAGAGATCTTCTAACACAGGTTGCTGGCAACACAAAACATTACACTTACTCTGGCTGGTCTGCTGCCCCTCGTCTACTATGTCCCTAGAATATGCCACATTGCACACAATGTGCTTATTAGCACAGTTAGGAGCCATTAGGGAGAACTAGCAGAAATGCTATTAAAAGGCCTGATGATGAAAAAATTCTGGTGCCACTCAAGAAACGCAGATGTTCTATTGTAGGTGGCATAAACAGACAGGGCTTATGTCCATTATCAGTACTGCAGGAAGGAGGAATTTGGTGTCAGCATCCAGCAAGTTTGGAGCTCCCTTACCCCACTGGAATGCAAATTATTAGAACCTGATAATTTATTAGGTCCACATTTTTTAAACATAGTCAGCAGTAATCTGATTTCTCAGCTTGTAAACTCATCAGGGCAAGGACAGCCTGCAGAGCTGAGTTCAGGGGATCCTGATCCCGACTAGTGCTGCCGAACAGCAATAATGAAAAGCCAGTGACACCTTCATCCATTGTGCATGTTTGTAGCTTGTTATTTAGTCATCATCACCATCCTCCTTAAGACAACTTTGCTCAGTTTCTGTCTCTCAGACATTGATCTTTCTTGCACCAATGAACTTCCCACAGATTTCCTCCAAAGGGGTTATGACATCTTTCCACATATTCTCAGTTATGCTGTTTCTATCGATTAACTGTACTTTCACAATGCTACAGGTCTGAATGGCTGACAAGAGCAGGCTACACACTGCTCTGCTGCAGTCATCTGAGGAGCAATGCTGGAAGTGAATGAAGAGATTTGCTTAAAGCTGGACAAGGATGCTCATTCTGGAAAAAGTCCAAATCCCAGTATTAATTGTCTCTCTGGATATGACTCAACAGTCTGAGGTTAAGGCGCAAAGCTCACACCAGGGTTGTCTTCAAGGCATGAAGACATCTCACTCCAGAGCTCTGTGTCCTTTGTGTAGCCCACAGATGACAGTTAGCTCTGTCTGCAAATTAGCTCAGTTCAATCAGTTTCCTTCTCTCCTACTTCTCTGAAAAAATTCCACTCAAACAGCAATTAACAGTCTCATTACTGCTCACTGTCTCTTGAACTGTTGGAAAATTATCTGTTCTTTGGCAACTATTGTGTTAGTTTGTCAAGACTTCCTACAGGAACATGTCCTGCACGGAGGCAGCTGTCTGGGAGCTGGCTGTGGGGCAAAACTTGGCAGGAAAAAGGGAGACCTGGAGTGCTGCACTTTGGGCCTTGGAAGTCTGAAGAAAACAAACGTGTGCATGGAGGAATGACATGAGAAAGACTGGAGTGCCAATTCCATGTCTCTCTTCTGGGCCATCTCTCTTGGCAGAGTTAAAAAATACTACAGTGATGGGTAACGTACTTCAGTTCAAACCTCTCCAGTTTTAGCTGCCTTCATAGGGGAATACTGGCCTAAGAAAGTCTGCCTCAAACTTGTGCAGGTGAGTGCTCAGAGCACCTCCACAGGCATGCAGAGCTCCCTGTGTTCGGAGCACTTGACTAATTCTGAAGGAAAGTCTGATGTGGCAAAGCCCTCACCGTCCCTTGGTAGTTGATAGATACAAAAACTTAAGCCTCTTCTACCACACTTAACAGGGATCTCAATGGATTTGCTTTATGCACAAACAGTGGTGGTGATCTTTGTTGTATTTTTTGAGTTATCTAAAGATTCTGTTAGGGCAAAAAGGAAATTTCTTGTCCTCAGGGTTCCCACACATCCTTGTGAACTAGATGGTTTCAGAACCCAGAAGGCAAACCTGAAGAAATGGGAGTTTGTAGTTTTTAACCTGAGGTGGTGAAATTCAGAGCTCTGTCATTATTTGAATAGCAAGGCTTGATGGTATTACTTCATTAAGCTTCTCATTATACCCCTAGGAAATGTAAATAATATTGTATGCCACCTTCACTGTTTTAGAAACTCAAGAAAGTTCCCATTGTAAAGTCACTGATGTTACTGAGTCTTGGAAAGCAAACCTGGAAGAAAACTTGAGAGATCATCTAGCACACTCCCTCACCCCAAGCAGGAATAGTTATGTCTAAGCCTAATCCTTTCCAGTCACTAGCTCTAACTGGACCATATTTAGTGATGACTTGAACATACTAGCTTTGGACAGCAGTTTCCTTATGTAAAAGAAGCCAATATTTTAATCAGCTGGCAATTTTGACATGCAGAATATCTGCTATAAAAAGTTGCAAGTGGGATCTACACTGCTCAGCTACTAATGTTCTGACTAGCCTTAGACTATACTTTTATCCTTCAGTATTTATCAGAGTTTCTTTTCTTAGCAAATGTCCTCTTCTTTTATTCTAGTTGGCCTTGAAGGAGCATTAGTCTGTTATTTCTGTGCTCATTCCAGGCACTGAGAAGGAGAGACTGTTCCTTTTTCTAGTGAAAACTAACCTGAATATACCTCAATACTTGCTCCTGTGCTCTGTCTGCAGACTGACTGCTGCAATGAAATCTCAAGTAGTAATTTGAAGGAAAAAGAAATAGGGAAATGCTGGACAGGTGGTGTGAGAAACTGCAATACTAAAAACCAGTGTAAGTACTGCTAAATATGTAAAATAAATTATTTAGAAGTGGGTTTCCCCTTTTCAGATGAGTAAAAATACCTGGATGCTTCTGTTCACTCTCACTAGATCCACCCACAAACAATTCAATGAAAACTGCACTGTTTGAATGGCTTTCTATGACAGTTTTATATGCCACATATATTGTAGTTCAGTCTGCAGTAATCAGAATTCCCATCCAAAAATTCTCTTTGTTCTGGTATCCTTACTGGCATTTTCTACTTTCCTTCTGGAAATAGAGGGAAGCACACAGGCCAGGTCCTTGTGCAGTTTGAGCTGGTCTCTCCAATTCTGTACAAGCAGAACTTGTGCACTTTATGTTATTTGTACCCATTCAGTGAACTCTCCAAAGTTTATTACCCACATCTTTCATCAGTATAAAACTGCTTATGACTTCAGTCAAAAAAAACCACCCCAAACAACAAACTGAAAGTATCACTGGCCTGGTGGTTTATGTTCTACTGACAGCCAATAATTTAATTCAATCCTCATTCCTGCATTCCTAAGAAAAAAGTGGCCTCAGAGTGCACGGGAATCTGGCCCAGTAGTTAAAACAGTAGTTTGAGACATGCAGAAGCTAGAATCTATGCTTTGCTTTGCTATTATCTCTGTGACGCTTCCTTTCCCTGGAACTGTTTCAGCTCTGCCCTATTTTTTGTCTGGTCACCAAGGCTCTAATGTAGTAGTTCTAAAAAAAGCAACACAGTAGGTACAGTGACTGCAGGCTCATCTTTGCTCAGCAGTGCAATAGCTTCTTGGAATCAAGCAGAGGTGCAAAATATAACTAACTACCTTTCCTATCAAAATCAGCAGGAGAAACCAAAGCTATGGTGTCATCCCACTTAACGCAGATGAGTCCTGGTGCAATACCCTTCTGCAGCAGTTTGATCATTACTGCTATCTCTGTCTCAGAACACTGAAAAAGCTGAAGATATTGACACTAAATGATTAGTCCAGGATGCAACAAGAGTCTGTTTCAGAGCTGGGTTAGAATAAAATAGTTCCCAGAACCTGGTCCGTTGGTCAGATCACATCTCATTCTTTCTGTCCCTCCACCACCAAATACTGAGGGAAAAGATTGCCCTCCAAAACCCCAGAACTGCAGTCACAGAGCAATTAGAAGCATTATCTGGAAGAATATCTGTCTGTTCAATAAGAAGGGACCCAGGATATGGTTCTTTTGAGGGGTTTGGATAGAACTGCACAAGGATGATGTGCAGTCTGCCTGCATCATGCTGTGGTTTGTTTATTGCCTTTGCTGTTTGTTTTTTTCCCCTACAGCATTTGCCTCTTATTCAAACCACCTTCTATTTCCTTATCATCAGATTAAATTTTGCAGTTATTTAATGTTCTATAATCTTTAGATCTAATTCTTCTGAAAGAATATTTTTGTGCATAAATAAAATATAAATATGTATTACCAGTAGCAATGCCTCTGTTGTGGTTGCTCAGCTTTCTCTCATATATTACACTGTACATGGGAGTATGTCTTTTGTCATCTTCAGGAGAAAATATAGTACAGTAATAGAAGGGCCCAGAGTTAGAGTGGGGAGAAAAAAAGGCACAGAGAGGGTAGGAGCAAGAGTCCCAGCACTGGCTGGGAGTGCAGAGGGAAGAAATCAGGTTATGGGGCAAGTAGACTGCAGAAGATAAGGTTTGTAGGATCAAAAGAAGGCCCTGAGGGAAAGCAAGCACAAGGTGACTACAAACTAAAAGTAATGGGGATGGAAATTTTGAAGAGTGAGTTGGAACTGATGAAACTTTGCTTGTTGATGCAATGAGTGACAAAAGAGATCAGGAGAAAAGCTGGGGAAGAGTGAGAGCTCAAGAGACAACTGACAGAGTAAAGGAACTATGGCATAGACCTGAAACTGAACCCATCCCTCCTGCATCATCTATTGTCAGCCAGGATTGTGAAATTTCCCGACAGTTTGCATCTGGTTATTTCTTTTTTCTGCATCCTTTAATGTCAGGATCACATGACATACAGCAGTACAACAATGTACTCTGTTAGCTCAAGTGATAGAAGTCTGTGCTACAGATCTGAATAAAGCAACTTTAAACTTTTGATGCAAGAACTGCTACAAGCCTTACTACACCATGGATCTAAACATCAAAATCTTGCTGACTGGGGAAAACCATCTCTTTACTCTAATGAAGAGAATTACACTGTAAAATATTTTAAAGTTTGTTAATTTTACAACACCAGCAATCATGAAGACACATGTCAGTCAGGTCCCAAAGACCAAAAATGGGGAAAAGTTAGCTCAACAGACTTTGTGGCTGAAATCTGAACACATGCACATGTCCATAAAACTAGAGACAGAGCCATAGGTGCTGTTCTGAGGTCTACCAAAAGAATGGCATGACCTTGGGCAATCTATTAACCTCTCCACACCTCAACCACCCCATCTATATAAAAAAAATGAGAATGACATATTTCACACTTGACGGGTTTGTAGATCACTAAGACCTATGAGATATACCCAAGGGTAGCTCACATTAACTAGGTAGTTCTGCAACTCTCTGAGGGAGAGCTGCTGTTTCCATTTTATGCACCACCCAATGCAGTCAGAATTACGGTCAGAAGTCAGCTCCTGTGGCCCATTAATATACACCCTGGCATCTCTCAATGCTGCAGTCGAGAACTAATCTGCCTCCAGTCTCGGCTAATTGGAAAAGGGTTTTTTTTCTCTATGTTATGTGGATTTCCAAAGTTAAATCTTGAGTGATAGACAGTGCTGTCACAGCAGCATTAAGTGTTTAGAGAGTGATTATTCTTGAAAGACTTTCATTTTTCAAACTTGTGCTTTCAGAAAAGGCTGTGGAAATAAATGAGAACACCAAGGGCTAAACAACACTTGGAGCTTTACAACACTGATCTCCAAAAAGGGGATGCAATAGCCCAAAGCCTTGCCTATTGCATTTACAATTACAAGAATCTGCAGGTTTCCTCGTATCACTGTTAGCATTTAGGGGCTTGCATCATGTAAAATCCTACTCATAACAGTCAACGTGCTCCTGAGAGGAATAACTCTCAAAACATCAATATATTTTTTTTTGTAACCTTTCTATTTAATAAAAAAGAGACAGCTTCAATTAGTGAGGAATGTTCCACATAAAATAGATTATTTTAAAAGTTCCAGCAATATTAAAAGATATTTTTAACAAATGAACAGCTGTCACTTTAGCAACATTTGTAGCCTTTTACTCTTCCTTTGCAAAAGTTTTTGCTACCTGGTCACTTATTCTGTATGAGTCAAACCCACACTCATAATTTCTCAGTACTACTAACAGAAATTATGCCTGCTGAGAAGATGAATAAGAAATATTCAGTATTTATGATCACACTGCCACCAGCAGCCAAAGAGCCAGCTATGTGGAGGGTGAAACTTGCCGTGTACAGTCTGTGTGTTGTTGATCCCTGGATCAGTGTAAGTGGGAGTGACTCTGTGGAAGGGCAGAGAAGGGCTCAATTTAGAACAGCAACCCACCTCACGGTCTTGCCAGAGGAAATCAGCACATTGTGCCCTGCTGATGCCCAAGCTCCAAGCACTGAATGGCCAGCCCTGCCAGCGTGCCTACCAAGATGAACATATTAGCTGTTTGGAGATGAAATCCAAACCTTGCTGTCAGCAGAGAAGGCAAAGCAGGTCTTTTCTTAGCAGCTTCCTCTCCTCTTCCATTCTCCTGTCCTCCCATCAGTACCAGGGCTTGAACACTTCCTTTCCTCTTATTCCCTAAAGGAATATTTAACTTGCATTTTAGCAAAAAGCTTTTATTATAATATTATTATTATTATTATATACAGATTTATCAGTGAAACTCTTCAGGGGGAAAGCTTTTGTCATCCGTGAAAGTGCAGCACAAAGAGACCTGGCCTTATCTTACTAATTACTCCAGTGCCTCCCCAAATCCTATCAAGCTGCTTGTTATTAATCAGTTAGAACAGTGTTGCCTGTATGGCAATATAACATATGCCAGGATGAGATCTGTTTACAGAACTCCAGCTTTGGCAACAAGCAGGGGGATGCTGATGCCAAGAGAAGCAGTCTTACACAGTCTATCAGCCAGATCAGGGGCCAGCAGACACGTGAGATTTCAGGCGTTGGATCCAGAGGGCAGTGGATGTCATGCCCACATCTACCTTTCCCCCGTTGTCCCTAAAATAATAGCACATTTTGAGTTAGCCTTGTGCTCAGAAGAAACATTACTGGGAGAGAGGTGGACATAAGTCTGTTAGGAGTATCAAACTCTATGGGGCATGCTTGATGTCCCACAAAAAGAAAGAAGTAAGGCTAAAAGAGGCTCTTTTACCCTTCTACCTGCCCACTGATTTCACACCTGTATCCCAGCAGTGCAGAAGATTGAGAAAAGCTTATCACCAAGTTGTTTTACTGTCATCACCCTGAAGTTTCTCTGTGACAATGTATGGATAATACAAGGGCAAAAGTTATTCTGTCAGTCCTATCCAACAAATATCTACTCTGGTGGAGGCTGAGAAATTCACTAACAAACTTACTGATACAAGCCCGCGGTACGAAGTGCTACTGCAGTGGCCAGTGGCATGGTCCCTCTTCTTGGAGGAGTGTGAGGAAGCTCCTCTCAGATGGGTTAGTGCCAGAGCCTTAACTTTTCAAGCAAATTCCTGCTTAAGGCAAGTGAGAATATTTGCTCCAAGCAAAGCTGCTGCAATGAAAGCAGAGAAAAAGAAAATCTGCAGTATTCCTCTAGAAGTTGAGTATCTACTTAGGAAAAAACTGAACATGCTGATGAAGAAAGTTGAAGAATATGGTTTCACTTGAAAGTAATCCTGATTTTTGCCAAGCATAAAGGTCTGGAATAGAACTATTTCTTTGGGGTGGTGGTGAGGAAATATATAAAAAACAAGAACTATCATCTGATCTTTCTCTTGATACATCCTTCTACTTTGTGGCAATCAGCAACTCAGAGCAAAGATGCAGCTGAACCCATCCCTCTTTCCACCAGAATGTCAAAACATTTTGTTGACAGTGACAGGTCAAGTTTCACAGCCAGGCAGAAAAATCAGCAAATTATTACTATTGCTATTTACAAGTCATGAAACGGAGACACAGAGAGATGTAAGAACTTGCCTACAGTCCATTAGTGGCAACACTGAGAAGAGAATCCAGGTAGTCTTGTGGCTGATCATCTGCTTTGTGCATCATCCCATTTTCTTTCCCCAAAAGGCAATGCAGTGTTATAGGTACACCACACTCAGTAAATATGCTTCAAGCAATAGCCCACCGTCATCTCACCACAGTGTTTGTCCTTATTTTCTTCAATGATCAACACATAATATTGCCTCTTTCACTTTGCACATTATTCCTTTCCCATTTCAGGTTCAGTATTTCCAGTCTGGAAAAATACTGCTCTAGTGAGAAAAAAACAGAAGGAATTCTGCTGACTTCAAATACAAGCTGGTCTGAGTCTTTTGTAATGAAGGAAAAATGCTAGCTAGATATACAGAGTTATCCAAGGTGTTCTGTGGGATCTTAAATATCCATCTGGTCATGACATGGAGAGAGCAGATGGGACTCAGTTTAACATTTATCCTAGTAGCAGCATTCAGTAGAGCAGTGTCTCTGAGCCTGAGCCCCAGCCCTAAGTTTAGTAAAACCTAAGTTGACCTTCTGGCTGAGAAGTAAGTGTACTGTTGAGTCAGCTGTATAAGAATGCAGAGGGAGATGGCAATGGCTCATAAATCTGTTTTGTATTTTAGCATGCCATTAAACTGCTCATAATTAGGATGAAGCACAGGATGAAACCCTAGGCAGGCACTGATGCTGCCCTTATTACCTGTGGATTGATTCTCCTCTCACTCACACTGATGTTACATCAGTGATCTGGTGTTCCTCTGGTTTACTTTGCTGCAGTGAGGATATGGATCCAGCCCAGAGCTCTAATGTACGTTCTAATTTAATTCGTGTCTCTGTCTACGCATGGGAATTCTCATCTAGACACAGCCCCCTTTGGGCCTTGTGCTATTTCCAAATATAGGACCTTTTCCCATTTGTGCTGGATTTGGTGGGAAGCCCACCTAACTCTAGTTCATTCACGTGACTTGCAGCGTATTTTAAGGTTAGATTTAAGATAGTTTTGTCCTGTGCCTACAGTCCATTTTAAGTACATGGCATGTTTTATTATTTCGTGTAGTTTTCTTGCACATAAATCAATATATAATGAAGTTAAGCACTTTTACACTTGCTAAGGCACTGTGCAGACATTAACTCTCCTAGGCCCCAGGGAGGTAAGTAAAATAGAAAGCATTGCTAGCCTCTCTATCTAGGTCTATTCAGTGCATTCCACAGCAGAGTAGGGACACACTGGATTTTACAAACAGACAAAATGAGGTTGGGAGATTGAGGAGCAAACTGTACTAGGACAAGGAAGAATATAACCCAGAGAAATCAGCATGTGCTTATTGCAGCTGGAAAGTGCAGAGAACTCCTGTGTACCATGAAACTGTGTTCTCAACAGAGAACTTTGGATACAAGTTAGATGCAGAGCCAAGGCCAGTAGATTTATCTAGACATGATGACCACTTCCTAATTCTACCCCACAGGGGATATACCTTCAGAAAGCTCAAAGATTTATGGAGATGATTGTTTTTCTTTGGGGCCCATGCCAAGTGTGCTGGTGTGTTAGGCTAGAGATGGAGATGTAGGGATTTGCCCAAGGAAATGCAACAGAAGGGACCAAAGAACTGGAATCACAGAGGTTCTCTGAGCGCAGTTCTGCAGAGCATTACTATCACAGTGGTGATCTCCTCTACTGATTGACAGATTCACATCAAGTACATCCTTAAACTCTAGGAAGGACAAGCCTGTGAAATGAGCCATTCCTCTATTCTAGCAAACCCAAATGTCACAGATGACACCCGAGGGCAACATCAATCCATGAGTAAATACCTGGGAATCTCTAAGGAAGGAACAAACCTGCGAGGGGGGGCCGAGAAACAAAGTGTTACAGCATAACCTAGGGGTGAGCGTTTGCTACAAAATCCCTCTGTGCCCTACCACAGGGAATATGGGCTTGCTAGAGCCTGAAGCTCACACAACAGCAGCTCACAGTTGTTAATTCTGGAGAACCAAGCTCAAACCCTGCTGTGTTGGCCAGAATGGAGGCCAATCACAACACAAGGCAAATCCTTGTAATATATTGCATATCATTGTAGTAATCCAAGACAAATCTCAGAAAAGAATGTGACTTTTTCAAGAGTATTTTTGTCACTGTGAAAATTATTCCAGTGAAGAAAGAGCAAAATGATCTTAGCAGCATTCAAGTTGCCTGTCAGCCTTCGAATGAGAATCCCAGGGCAGGAGTCTGAGGAGGCCACAGCATCAAAGAGGGTGCCAGGGGATGTTGCAGTTCCTGACAACTTCTCTGTACAAAGGCAGAGAACACAACTGCACCACATAGCACCAATACAGAGTTTACTGTTCTATTCCAGGGGACCAACTCCATTTGCAAAATCATTACACATGTGTGCACATATCACAGCTTCTTTATAGACCTTTCTGGCATCCAAGGTCTAATGGCATATGCTGAACACGTCTGCAAGTTTCTCATTGTGCTGTCATCAAGTTTAGAAATATACTCTCTTAAAACATAAAAGCTGAGGTTCAAATGACTTCAGATTATACCAATTTAAGAAAAACATGAAATATTTCCAGACATAATAAAATTATGAGGTGCCAATACCAATGACTGTTTCCTAAATAAATTCCTCCAAATCCTGACTCAGTTGCCAAGAAAGTACTATAGATCTAATCAAACATTTCCACTTACCTAGTGGAGGCAGGAAAATCAGCCCTCTTTCACCTGTGGTAATCCACACTGTTCTCTGGGTTTCTATATTGCCATTTTACGGGAAAGAACTGTTCAGATGGAATAGGTGAATTCTGGCTCCTTGAAATGTGTTTTCAGGGTATAAGAGTTCAAAAGCTGAAGAAAAAGTGAAGAAATAAGATGCTGATTGCAAAAATCTCTGAATTAGAAGAATGCTTTACACGATGAAAAGATGCAGATGAAATCTAGAACGAACAAAAAAGTAATTTAAATTGTTCCCTGAGGAAAATAACCCAAAGTGTATCTCCCTAAAGCAGCAAAGAAATTCATAGAAACAAAGACTATTTTACCATTTTTTTGGTGGAAAACATAACTGCAATTCACACATTGCAGACACACCATCAGAATGGTTTACTCTGTAAGCCATTCTGAAGAATAAAACCAGTGCTTGACACAGGATCTGAAGTTATCAGTACAGCCCTAATTTCTAAGTCTAAACTCTTATCTTTGTTAAATTCTAAATGAAAATTCTGAAGGCCCTTAATAGTATCTAACACTTCTACAACACTTTCCACCATTAAGTCTTAAAATGCTTTACAAAGGTTAGACACATCATCTCTATTTTAGGAAAAGGGAAACAAGCATGGAGAGCTGATTTGCCCAGACCCACCAAGCAGACTGGGAGCAGATACAGAGCTATGATCCATCCTCCTGTGTGTTCTAGTCCTGAGGAAATTAGCACTCCCTCTAATTGCATTTTTATTTCCTTTTAGAGAGCACATAGGAATATCTGGAAATTTAGTAGCAATTTTTAAAAGTGCTTTTGGGGAAAAAGAAGATTTTAATCACTCATTATGTGGCTAAATTAATGCACATAGAAAACACTCTTATGAATATAAAACATGGCATACGTTCCACATTCTAGGCTATTTAATATTTGCTCTGAAACTCTGAATCAAATCAAATCCCTCAACTCCATACTGTTTACAATTTATTTCAACTTCAATTGATGAGACAACGCAGAGGTTCTCTTCAGTTTACAAGTGGCTGTGCTCTGCTGATGCCACCTTCAACAACACTCCATCTGTTGTGGTCCTCTGTCATACAGCTCCTGATACTTCCTGAATACCAGTACCTATCCATCCCAACTCTGAAGGGAGAGTTGAACCAGTTCCACTGCATGTTTCAAGATATATATTTAGCACAACAATAATTTCAGAGCTTTTCCTTACCACTTTTATTCTGTCTCAGCCTTAATTCAGGAACTTAACAGCATCCATTGATTATCTGGTTACAGAGTCACTTTCCATACATTCATATATGCAGGCGTTATTATATATATATTGAGCTACAAATCAATTTCACAAACATTTCTAGACTTAGAACATAAACTCTCCTGCAAATTAGAAAGAACTTCGGGCACCTTGACAAGGCAACACTGAAGCAGGAGAATACTCATCACATGAATTAAAATTGCCAGCATCTAATTGACCCTTCCATTTCCCTTTGAGTCACAGAGATGGGAAACCCACGCTCCATGAAACATTCCCAGCTCAAGGTCTGGCACATTCCTGACATAGGAAACAGTTAACCCACATATTAGTGTCTGGGGTAATAGTAGATATTTAACACCTCACACCAGAAGAAAAAAGAAAAAACATTTTACCAGGTGGGAGAGCTGGAGTAGGTAGACGAAGTATAATTATACTCACTGGAATTTGGCCAGAACACCTGATCAAGTACATCCAACAGCCACATTAAAGCCTTAAACAGTTGCAGATACTTTAGTTTTCAGTCTTAGGTAAAAGACCACCTTGTCTGTGTGTGTAATAACACACCGATGGGGTCACTGCAGCTTGCAGGGGAGTTTTAAGTGCGTTTTATATGTATTAGCACATACCTACCAATATTTGAAACCAGACCATCAGTAGAATCTACTTAACAAAAATTTGCATAAATGTACACCATTTGCATCAGATTACCCAAACACACGGTCGCTCTGCGGGGAGCCCCGCGCCGCGAGGGAACAGCCTTCGGAGAGGGGCAGAGAGGGAGAGACATCGGCACTGGAGGAGAACCTCCTAAAAGGGGTCAGCTCCGGCGCCAGGACGGGAAGGGCTCTCGAAGAGGGAGAGCCCTGAGGCTACATGTGCGGTGGTTCCTCAGAGCAGCAGCTCTGAAGTGAGCAGGTCTCGGTCTGGGGAAGCACAGCAGCTGCCCAGGAACCACCTGAAGTGAAGATGGAGCGGGCGGAGGTAGCTGTGGTAGACGGGGAGCTGGTCGGGCTCGTCGGAGTTTTGCAGTGCTGGGAGGAAGAAGGACCGGGGAAGGGCAGGGAGCACAGCCAAGGGT
>NW_008685099.1:1039-20616 GCF_000695815.1 Acanthisitta chloris | reverse complement strand
ACACAATATTAAAAAAACCCTGTCAATGCCTGTGCTCATGCCTTTGTTTTTGGTTTTACACAATATTAAAAAAACCCTGTCAATATCTGTGCTCATGCCTTTGGTTTTTGTTTTATTTTTTTTCATTAAAAGACTAAGACTCAGCTTAAATATAAATTGTGCTAGCACAAGTTTATTACAAACATATGTGAATGTTTGTGTGAACATGCCACTCCTGGTGGCATTATTATTGAGTGTACGTAACAGCAAAGAGGATAAAATGCAGTTTTAGATGTCTTATACTCCCTATAAAGATGCAAACAAGGTAAAGAGTCATGGCAAAAGCTGAACTTTAATGAAATGCGTTTTAAATGTCACCACATAACACACTTCTTCACTGATGCTTGGCAGTAACCATGTGCTGGTGACTAGGGTGGGATAAGCTGTGCTGGTGTTGGCTTGAGATAGTTTTTAAGGACGCTCAAGGTGAGGGTGTTGGCCTGTGGTGGGTGACACATCTGGACTCCTTCTGTGCTGAGCATTTCCTAACACTGACTGGGGTCCTAAGCAGCAGTGGGGCACTGCATCCCCTCTTTTTCTGAGAATGATGTGCATCTGTGGGATGGCTGGGAGAAGACTAAGAATATGAAGCCTTCACAGGAAAACTATACTTTCCTTTGGCAAAGGAGTGAGATTAGGAAAGGTTTCATTTTGCAGTAAGAAATATTTTCAGAGAAGCTGGTTTGAGTTGTGTAGCTTTTCATAATACCATCTCTCATGGAAGCTGGGGGGCAGTTTCTGGGGTTCAGGCAGACCTGCTGCTGCTTTCATAGTGTGATCTGTCTGGGCTTTTCAAGTGCAAGGAGTTTAATTGCTTTCCCAGGAGGTACAGCTAAAAGGCTAGACATAAAAGCCAACAAATATTTATCTACTAAAAAATGGAATAAATCCATGTGAGTAACTGACGTCATGTGGGCAAATGCAGTATCTGAGTCAAGTGAGGGCTTAAGTATCTGACTAAGCTGAAAAGAGAAATTGCTTCATCAAAGACTGATGAATGTCAGAAGAAAAAGTTACGTTTGAGTCTGCAAAATTGAATTAAAATGCCGAAAGCAAAAGGAATGGCCCCATGATTCATTCAAATTTTTGCTTGGACTATTTCCAAATTTCTTATCATGAAGCAATCTCTAATGCACTTAAATATGTTAATATAAATTTTATAAATATAGAACTATATAATCATATAAGTATGCTCTCATATATGTATTTCAAAATGCATCCTTTCCTCTGTTCCATAAATAGGACAGATTAGACATTTTGGTCTCAGAAAAAGCATATCCATAACTGTGTCTATTTGTGAGAAACAATTGAGAAGTGATAGATGCAAAGATTAAATAATGCTGGTAGATGCACACAAATTTATCAGAATCAATATATATTTTCACACTGTGCATCAAAATTTATGACTGTAAAAAATCATAGTGAGACACTAAGATATACCCTAAAAAAGAAAAATCAGCCCCCCCAAAAAAGAGAGAAAGAAAGCATTAAAGCATAATGCTGGAAGAGTCCCCAAAAAATTGGCATAAATTCATGGAAAAAGTTGTTCCAGGTCTCAAAACACATGTGAAATAATAAATTGAAGAAAATAGTCATGTCTTTATTGAGAATCCCATTTATTCCAACAAAAACTAGATTACTGACTATTAAAAAGTAAATTACATTATAGATATGTCTTCACATTGCTCTAGCATCATAAAAGTGACCCACTGAGAATTTGTTTTCATATTCAGTGTTGATGATACACATTTCATTTACAGTAAATAAAACACATGCAGTGGGTTTATAACCAGGACTATCAGTGCTTTATAAAGTGATAGTTGTTCGGATGAGCTTCCTCTGAAGCAACAGACACACTGCGTTGCCAGGTGTATGTGCCTATGAATAACAGATGTGAAAACTATTTACCATTTTTAGTGTGGTTGTATAAAAACAGGCATTGTATGGGAATATCAGAGACATAATTTATTTTGATTCCTGAAGATGTTAACTCCTTGTTTAAAATTTTCTTCATGCCATCCAAGAGGAAAAACAATCCAGATTCTCCTAATTCACTCATTATTATAAACCAATTTGGGTGCTTCTGCAATCTGTACATTTCTTTTCCCTTTTGCATATTCAGAATAAATATTTCTTGTTTCTTGAATGCTTCTCCCTTCACTCCAAAGCTTTTTGCACTGTTTATATGATGAAGAAACTTCACCCTCATTTGCTGCATTGGTCCTTCCACTTCCTTGAAGCAAGTGTCTGCAAGAGTGGGCTCCCCAGTGCCTTTCTGAACGGGACCTCCAAAAGTTTTTCGTGGGACTGATAAGCTAACCTAGCAATATGTTTAAGAAAGATCAAACATTCAGAGTGGAACTCCCTTTACCTAATACAAATGTTTAATCTGACTGAAAACTGAGAAGACTCATTCAAATTTATGGTCAGAAATATACACTTCCCTGGTGTAGCTCACTGTCTAGACTCATTCAAATTTATGGTCAGAAATAGACACTTCCCTGGTGTAGCTCACTGTTTGCTCAGACAGACATTTGGAAACAGATGAGTCATGTCCTATAGCATTTTAAAGGTAATCTTTTTGATTGTTTCAGACCTAAATGTCTGCAGTGCCTCTTTCCCCTTGTTTCCTTCTTGGTAGAAAGCCATGTACATACTCCAGGGATGCTGCCCGTGGTGGATCAAATACTGATCAGGTATTTGTAATCCAGGGTGAATTTGAACAAATATTTCCACAAAAATAGCCATACTCAGCTCATTCTTTCAAACCTCAAAGACCATAACATAAGGGACTATACTAGTGGAGATTGACTTCAGGGTGGTTTTGCTTTGAAAAACACAGGAGAGGGAGGGCAGTAGTAATAGATTATGTTCATAAGGATTAGGAAGAAATGAGGGTGTTACTCTTACAGAAACAGTAGTGCAAGGAAAAATATATTGGCCAATTCAAAAAAGTCCACAAAATCTATTTGTTGAGCTAACATGACTTTAAAATGTCTTTCTGTGAAAGCATTCAGTAAAGATTGGCATCTCCAGGAGAATTACAGGAAGGCTTAGAGAGTTTGCTTTGGAGCATGTGATACTGATGTCACTGGGCAGGCTGGGGATAACTCCAGCGGATGTGTGAGCTTCCCTAAGGGCACAGCAAATTATTATTTCCAGATGGAAAGACATGCTTCAAAAAATAGTTTCTGGACATAACTGCTGATGAACCAGTTGGGCAATGAAATGCTAAAATGAGATGACTTCTAGGGTCTCAGGTAGATAGGAGCCGCCTGCAGTCTGGTTGACCAGGCATAGCACAGAGGCAGATGGAAGCAAACCGGTGTAAGTGATTCATTTACTGAATACAATGATCAGTTTTCTGCTGAGAAATTTTTGCTAATTTTAGAAAGTAATCCTTTTGCATTGCTGTTGCTTTTGGCACTTCCCCTCTCATCTCTGTCTGCCCTTTTGCATTGGATCACATGGTGCAGCATCTGCTCTGTGTGCCAGGGAAGGCGTTTGAGGAGAAAAAGCAGTCCAGACAAGTGGAAGAGAACAGTCAGTGAAATCCATAACCCTGGAAAATATCAGGGCAATGGGCAGTCTGTGGTGATGCTATATGGCAGCTGGAGGGTGATAAAGAATAGGAAGGTAACTGCCTTTTCTACCTGTGCAAGGAAAACTGCTGGTCCTTTACAAATACCTAAGGATCAGGACTTAACAAAATAAGCCTCTCAAGTACATTTTACAAGAAGGAACTACATATACACTGTTTGTGACCTTGTTGCCTAGCTGTTTCTCTTCTTCACTATGTTCATGATCTTAGAAACACCTTAATGTCTCAGACATGGAGAGATGTGTTTTACAGTAGACAAGTTTGTCCTACATACAGCAGTATGGATACACAGAAAGAAGTCAAGTTATATACTGACATTCTTCCACTGTCTTGTCCAGATCATTTACAGTTTGGAGATAGTTAAGTGACTGCCAAGCCACATTTCTCCAGTATTATCCAAGTCCATTTGCAAACAGAAGAGCTTGGGAGTACCTTGGAAAATCTGTCACCGTATGTCCTGCTTCAGCAAGACACAACCACAGCTCCAGATAAACTGTGTGGACTCTTCTACTCTTCATGGAATCATGGAATAGTTTGGGTTGGAAGGGACCTGGAAGATCATCTAGTCCCAACCTCCCTGTCATGGGCCGGGACACCTTCCACAATCCAGGCTGCTCAAAGCCCCATCCAACCTGACCTTGAACACTTCCAGGGATGGGACATTCACAACTTCTCTGGACAACCCATGCCAGTGCCTCACTACCCTCACAATAAAGAATTTCTTCGTACTCTCATCTGAATCTACTCTCTTTCAGTTTAAAGCCATCACCCCTTGTCCTATCACTGCATGGCCTTGTAAAAAGTCCCTCTCCAGCTTTCTTGTAGGTGCCCTTTAGGTAGGCTCTTTGTTTCTCCTTATAAATGACAAGTCCCCTGGGCAGAGTGCCCACAGTAGCAGGCAGCAGGAGAGCCCTAAATGGGGGCAGAGCTGGAGCATTGCCATGATAAAATGCTTCTTCATGGAAAGGGAGGCACAAGCCTCATCCAGAGAAGATATTTAACCCCTGAAATCCAAACTCTGCCAGCACTAGGTTATCAGCTGTCCTACTGGTATTGATATGGCAGGATCTAGCAGAACAAGACCTGGTTAGTTTTCTAATTGGTGTTACAGTGCAGCCATTTCCCTAGAACAGCCACAGTCCAGGAAAGCAGTTTCAGTTCCAGCCCTCCAGCAATGTCAGGTGAGCAGACCTTAACAATCCCACATATTTTCTTAACATTTCCCTTACTAATTAGGTGAAATCACCAACCATTAACATTTCTGCTTGCAAACACATAAATGAAAAGTGGAAAAGTCAGCAGTACAATGTGCACTGACAGTAGCCAAAAGGGGACTGGGTAGGTATTGCCTGCCACAGATTGCTTAGTGGAATTTGCAAACTCTTCAAATTTTAATGATAAATCTAATCCAGGTACACACGGATGTACTATCATTTCAGCTGACCCTAGAAAAACTCCAATTGTTCTTTTCTCCCTACTTTTCAAAAAAGAAAAAAAGAAGATACCTAGCAAAAGTATGAGGGTTGCAAACTGCAATTTTTATGAAAGTTTTCCTACTGGCCATACAGCTAGCATTATTACCCTTTTTATGAGGATGCCTGCTTTACAGGCTTTAGATTAACATAAATAGAAATTTTATTGTTACAGAGCTAAGTAGACATTTGGGAAAAAAATTGATGAGAAACATTATATTCATTTAGTGTTTTGCTAACAGCATTATTCCTGAATTGCCAACAGGTATTTCAAACTGCAAGAGCACATCCAGGAGTGGGAAACATGCACACCCACTGGGACTGGTGCACTCCATTGCTCATACAAACAAGCAGACAATTAACTCTTTGAGGCCATAATGATAATTGGGTCCTATGCCCTCTAGCTCATGTGCTTCTGTCAACTACTTATCCCATTGCAGGGACTTCAGTCTGCATTCATAATTAACCATGTAACTAGAGTAACGATTGCAAAGTTTTAATCAAATTTAACAGCTATGTATGATACTACAATGGAGTCAAGTGGTTAATTTCAGTGGTTAAGAAACTGAACAAGACTGTGAAGGAGAGCATCTATGCATTTTGGCAAACTTAAAGCAAGTGTCTGGGCTAAGTGCCTCTTGTCTAGTCATGAATGAGGCCTTTGGTGTTGCTTGATAAGCAAGGGCTAATGTGTTCCCTTCACATAATTATAAATTCCCTTCACATATATATAAGGTAGCATTTTTAGTGGGACAATCAGTGAAATTCTTCTGCTGTTGGAAGAGGCTAGATTTGGTCAATAATAAAGTTAGATGCTTTCTTAATCCAGAAGATTCTCTTTTTGTCATCACAGATTTTAAAATGTTTTGCTATTAATACTATACAATTTCAAATTCAAAGTAAACAGCCCTTCTCTAACTTAAAATACTTCTTGTCAAATCAGGAATATTACTGGTGGCAAAACAGTAAATTGATATAATGTTTATAATCACACTTTTTTTCTGAAATGTTTGTTCTGTGCCATATACTCCAGCTGTCAGAGTTCAAAGCCTCCAATAACCCTGTGCATGCAGGGGTTAGTGTTCACCAAACATGCCCACATCATGGTGAGTCACTGCTAGTGTCACTGTGGACCTCACCCTTAAAATGACTGCCACAAGGATAGGGATGAAGGGAACACATTAGCTCATACTTGTCAAGGAACACCAAAAGCCTCCTTCATGACTAGACAAGAAGCATTTAGCTCAGATACTTTCTTAATGCCAGCACCGATCTAAGCCTCCTGTGAAATTATTAAGATATGATATCCCAGAAGAGAGTGAAGACTTCAGAGAAGGTATTCATAAGGCATTTTGAAGAAAAAAACTGAGTGTTTATTTGATGGGGCCAACAAATCCGCTGCTCTTAATATGTGTCCTCCTCAGCTTTCCTTTTCTGTCAGGCCTAATTCTTTTGATCTCTATATAAGTCTAGGGCTTGGTGCTGAAAAAGGTGCTTTTCACACACATTCGTCTCTGAATTTAGGTCTGCTTTTAATCAGGGCATAGCCAGTTTTCAAGCTCTATAGGCATATGCAGCTGTAAAAGTGACTTGGATGATCTGAAAAAGAACTATGAGAGCATAGAGTTGGTTATTAGTGCCTATGAGCTGAACTTATTCATCCCTTTATGAAGACAGTAAAGTCATCCAGCTCAGTCTTTGACTATGCAAGCTGTAGTGAGCTCTTTTGTCATTATTACAGATGTTGGGGATTTTGTTCTGTTTCCTTGTCCATTGTCTCTTTTGTGTTGGGTAGGACTTGTGCTTATCTGTGGTTTTTCTCAGGTCTACAGCTGATCTTTCAAACAGGACCATATTATGAATGGCTTTAGTACTGTCTGTATTGAGATAAATCAGTAAAATATGTTTGTATGTTACAAAACACCTCACTTGTCAACTTAGGTAAATCAACACCATTTACTCAATTGCACTTTCTATGTCTTCCTCTTTAATCATATCCAAGCAGAGGACATTTCTGCAACACAGCTGTCAGGCTCTGCTCTCTCCCCACATGACTGCTGTGTCCCAGAGCACTGCACACACACTCCCTCTGTCACGACAGCAGCACCTGCTCCTTCTGGCTCCAAAACCCACACCTACCTTTCCATAAGGAACAATCCTTAACACACAGAGCTGGTACTGAGGCTGTCCTGCTATTGCAGCATGAGAATGCTCTGTGTAAACAAGTGTGAGGAACATGCCAAAAGGGATGCAAGTGTAGTCACTTTTCTTTCCATGGTAGATAATGTTGACCTCTGAAAGGGCAAATAAGGGGAAATACAGGTCACAAAACTTATTTTTCTAGGCTGACCATACCACAGCTCTTCCAGCATTCCAGGTCAAAGAGTGAATGTTTGCTCACTCCTCCTACCCCTGTGCTAGTAAATAATTCCAATTTAGAGGGAAGGAAGCACATTTTTGATTCATGTCTGTTATATGCATGGATGTGAATGCAGTATTTTCCACAAAAATTCTCTATTAACTAGCCCCAGATGTTAGATGATTCATTGTTACTAAGTCTACCGACTTTTACCTCCTCTATATATTTAATCTCTCTTTACTTCACGTTACTTGTTACTGTGATACACCATAATCCATTGTAATATTATAAAGATTCATAATTCACCCCAATTGTAATGTAAAACACATATGCATCTAACCAAAAAGCACAAAATAACTGTCTTTTGCCAAAAGTTCTCTTGTTCGGCCTTGAGGGCACCATGAGAGGGAATCCTCTCCCTGGTGCAAGGCCAGGGCAGATGCCCATCCCCCATGCTACCAAGGGTGTTCCCTGCTCCTGGTGACCCCCCAAGCCAGAACAGGAGAACTATCAAACCTATTTACACCTCTTTGTCACCTTGAGGATCTGTGGATTGTCCTTAAATCCCTGAGAATCAGGCTGGTTGTTACTGAGATTCAGGCCTGGTCAGATCCTCAGAGTGGGGAGACATTTCCAGTGTGCATTACTAGGAAGCTACAAAACCAAATGGAGACAGAGGGAATTGGGCAAAAATAGACATTTCCAGTGTGCATTACTAGGAAGTTACAAAACCAAATGAAGACAGAGGGAATTGGGCAAAAATCACCCACTGCTAAGGAAAGTAGTGGGTACAGTGTATGCTGAAGTTCCTTCCCTTTTTGATTTTCAAAACTGAAAATTGGAAGCACTAGATTTTGATTCTAACTCCAGTGCAGAAACAATATAGGGAAAAGGGAATTAATTGGAGCCCATATTAGATAATTCAGAACATAATAAGGGTAGCAGTTCCATAGTATCTGCCTATCACATGAAAGTGAAGAGGTCACACAAGAGGGGTGCCCGAATGAGTGATAACTCCTCTTGAAACAGTCCCTGAGAAAAACTGTGAGGGACAGCAACTGTATTTATTCTGGCAAAACTGAGATGAGAATTTGTTTTCTTTTGTGTGCTTTATTCCCCTCACAGATCCTGATGCCGGTAAACAACTGAAATAGGCAAAGGAGATAGTCATTACTGTAAGTTTTGTCTGCTACAATCTGGAAATTGTAAAGTACTGCAGGTTGCTCCAGGCCATAAATCCTAACCCAAAGCCACGTGCAAAGCCTTGGAAAATTAAAATGCTGCAATTGGGTTTAACCAGCCAAAAAAACCCCAGCTGCTGAGTCACTCTGACTACACAGTACATATTCTTCAACTTTTAAGGGATGTATTGCAGCACCCTGAGGAACGTATCAGAGGAATAAAAAATTATTAAAGCACATGTGTAAACAAGTTTTGCCAACACTTTGCAAATCTAAATGATTATGATTCTATGAATAATTTTACAGATTGTTCAAAGACCCTTTAAAACATCAAGTTCAGCCATTAACCTAATGCTACCAAGTCCACCACTAAACCATGTCCCTAAGTACCATGTCTATTCAAAATAAAGGCTCTCATATTGAAACTCACTTTGTTTTATTTTAAAGAAGAGTTATTTACATAGCTGACATGAGCTCAATGCAAAAGAAGCCATCCCAGCTCCTCAAGACTTTTGAAATTATCCTCATGAATGCAAAGAAAAATTAAACTGTTAGGTCAGCAATTGAAAAATACTAAACAAATCAATGAAACAATGATATCTCTTATGTCCGTTTATCATGATATGGAAAGTTTGTAATGATTACAAGTATTGTCTGAGATAGAATATTGAATCCCCCAGAAATGTGTGAAGCACAGTAATATCAGAAATGTGGCATGAAGCAGGGAAGAAACAAACCCACACATCCACCCCCTTTCTCTTTAATTTTAACACAAATGCTTTTATTCAGAATCTCAGTTGTCATAAGAATTGATAGTCTCCTTTAACTAAAGAACACTTTACATCTGCATCTGGCTGGTGAAGAAACCCAAAAGTCAAACACAAGCACCAGCCCATGATGCTTAACAACTCTGTCATCCCCTGGTACATCCTTTGTCCAGGGTAGCTGATATGGACCAGGGTTTGGGGGGGGAGAGCAAGAGCATGTGCCCACCTAAGCTGTGGTGTGGATAAGACTACTCCACATCTGGCTTCTTCCAGATCACAAGGCACCACAAACTGCTTGGCAGATTCAATCCCTAGGACTCCTCTGTGCACCTTCTGTGACCCACCCTGGGGCATGCACTGCTTGTCTCCATGGGTGTATAGGTCAAGGGCTACACTGGGTACAGCAATCAGGCCGCAAGACAGTCCCTGCTCCAGAAGAACAGACACAGCCAACACTAATTCTCTGTAGAGCTTTTCATGTCTTCCCATAAAAAAAATAAAAAAAAAAATCTGTAAATAGGACTAATTAGAGACTTGTGCATTTACAAGGGCATAGTAGCGTCCTTCCTTTGCCAGTAGCTGGCTGTGGGTGCCCTGCTCAACCACCCTGCCATTCTGGATCACTGCAATGATGTCTGCTGTCTGCACAGTTGTCAGGCGATGAGCAATGACGATGCAGGTTCGACCTTGTCGGGCGTTATCCAAAGCTTTCTGGACAATCTGAGCACAGAGATCATGAAAATGCTGTTAGCACCTGGAAAGCCTTCACTTGTTATAGCAACTACATTTGATTTCTCACTCTTTGTTATCACTTGAATACAATTCCCACAGGTATACAAGTCCTTACATACATGACATCCTTACTCAACAGAGTTTCTCACTGATGTCAGTGAGCTTGATCAGATAAGCATGAGACATGGAGAAGTGGGTTCTTGGGCATGCAACTTGGTTCAGAACACAAATTCAGTGTTTATTATCCAATACAATGAAGAGAAAGATATCTGAGGGGTATCAGCTCCACATAGTGTTTTATACTTAAAGTTTTGGGGTTTTCTACTTGTTTATTTAGTAGATATGCACAGCTTCCTAGTGTAGTTCAATTCACAGCTTTCAGCTGGAAAAGCTAGCATGACACACCTGCCTTGTTGCACAGCTGTGCATTTTTAATATGTTTGCATTAGATTTACTCTACAGAAAGCAACTAGCCATGTAAATAGACACAAATATTTCACATAATAATCATTACTCACCTTTTCACTTTCTGTGTCAAGAGCAGAGGTAGCTTCATCCAGAAGCAGAATGGCAGGATTTCGAACCAGAGCACGGGCAATTGCTATTCGTTGTTTTTGACCTCCAGAAAGTTGTGCTCCTTTCTCACCCACTCGGGTATTATATTTCTGGAATGTTAAAAATTAAAAAAGACTATCTGTGAATACTTTTAGAGAAGGAAGATTAGAAAAATAAAAATTTTATGTATGGCTATAAAAGTTATTAGGCATTTCCATCTTGAAAGAAAAGAATAGTGCAAGTGGTTTTAATAAAGCTAAGGTTTTATAAACAGCTTTGGTATAAGCAGTTACATATACAATCATACATTTATACCCAGGTCTGAAAATTTACTCCTCCAAAGATTTGAATACACCTTGAATAGTACCAGCAGTGATCCAGCAGTGAGGTGCCCACAGATTATCTGCCCATGAGCATATGAACATAATGCTCACTGACAAATACATGAAGAACTTGATTCTGCATTGCTTGTGAATAAAGAATCCCAAACATCATTAATAGTAAAGAAGATAAAATATTTTTCAGCATCATTACATCATTTCCAGATACACAGAACTACAGTGAAAACAAACTATCAAAGCATTTTATCTTGTTAGAGTCAAATTCTTGGCAAGCATGAAGGCCAAATGCCATGTCATTCACTTCTGATTTATTGCTCCTTTGTATTTATTAAGAAACACTCCCTGTGCATGCCCATTCAATTAGAAATAGACCACTTCATTTTACTAAACTATTTTAGAAAAAAAAATTGCTTTCTCTTTCTTTCTCAGAGTAACTTGAGAAGTTTCTGCTCTCAAAAGAAAAATATATTAAAAAAATTCTGAGGACTTATTAATACATAAAGCATCCTCTTATTCCCCTCCCCCCAATATTCTGCTTTATCTACCACTACATTAGTGCAAATATTGCCTTTTTTTTTTTTTGAACAAACTATAAAGGATTTTAAGCTTGAAACACACTGACATTTTAATAAGAAAAACTATTATGTTTTAAGAGAAAGAAAAATATTTATTTTTAATTTGATCTGTATAAGTGAGCACTACCTAGATTTCTCCATATTATTGCAAATATCTAATCTCGCTGTGAAGAGAAGGTCACTGTCTCTTACCTCTGGCAGTTTTTCAATGAAGGCATGAATATTTGCTGCTTTAGCTGCTTCTTCAATTTCCTCCTGACTAACCACCCTACTGTTGTCTCCATATCGAATATTTTCAGCAATGCTGCAGTCAAACAAAACAGGCTCCTGTGACACCAGGCCCAGTCTGGACCTCAGCCATTGTAAATGTAGAGATTTGGTATCAAATCCATCTGCAAGCTAGAAAAAGCAACAGAAACATGATGCTGAGCTGGCCACAGAGCTCATCCACAGATACACGCTGTAAACAGGAAACATAAATTGTAAGAGGGAGCCCATTACATGTTAGATTCCCAGCAGAAATCAAGTCAATTTTTGCATGCAAAATGGAAAAGAACCAGCAGTATAGATGAAATATTTAATTAGTTTTTAATTTTGTGTGGTTTTGCTTCCATTTCCCAGCAGACTGAAACAACATGCAGATCACAGGCTGTTCTTGCAGTCCTTCCAGCCCTACTGACCACAAGAAGCACCAAGAAGCTCATGGGAAAGCCTGTCCCTTAAGAAGCTGAAGACAACAACAAATATTCTAAGCTGTAGACCTTTAACTCAATCTTAAAACCTCCAAGGAGGTTTCTTTGGACTTTCTATACTCATTAACAGTGATTGCATAAAAAAGTCCATTGCAGACTTCTGATGGTGGCACAGTAACATCTGTGTGAGATTGCATTTGTGTTATCTGAAACACGTATTTATGTCCCTAATGTGTGAATTCATATCAGCAAGATACACACTGACAAGCAAGAGACAAACTTTATGCCCGTGTGACCAGGCTGTTAGCAACTTTGGAGAGGAAATGCAGTCTGATATGGTCATTCTTTTCACTGGTGAGATCTGTGCCCTGAGCCAGCACACCATGCCAACACAGGCACCAGTGCTGGTATGTGTGGGCAAGTGCATAGGGCAGGGAATATCAGGGTCTTGGGGTTATCTACAGCTCCACTGGAGCCACAGCCTCAGTAACCCACACCTCTAAAAAAGGCATCTCAACAGAGGTACTGTCAGGATTGTTGAAAGCCTCTGAAACCTCGGAAGATAAAGAGTTCTGTAGATTTAATTGTTATTAATAGCCACACAAGTCTATTTTTACCACTTGTCCTTCCACAGGGTCATAAAATCTCTCCAAGAGCTGAATGGATGTGCTTTTGCCACAGCCGCTGCTTCCTACTAACGCCAGAGTCTGTCCTTTATTAACCTTCACGTTGAGTCCTTGCAGAACTTGAACTTCTGGCCTCATTGGATATACAAAATGGATGTTTCTGAATTCAATGTTGCCTTCAAAATGGCTCTGAAAAATAGCAGAGAGTTCACATGCTCATATCAACATTTATTAGCTTTAAATATAACACTTGTTAAGACTTTGTTACTAAAGTGAGATAACTGAGGAAGTTTGGGAGAGTGTTTTCAAAAGTGCTTTTGAAGTTTTTTTTAAATTACACATTGGATTGAGTATCACTATTTATAGGACGACCTGCAGATGTAAGTTACTAGATCATTCTGAGGGAGTTTTCTGCATCTCTCGTATCTCATTTTTCACTTCACCCTTGAAAAGAATGTCTTTAGACAAATAAACAACATTTGCATTTTTAATTTCTGATGCATTTAATTGAGGCACTTCTACTTGTGATAAAGTCTATATAATTTACTTTCCTGATGTCTCACTGGAGGTAGTACAATTTGAACAAATGTACAACAAGGTCAAAATCAGAGATTAAGATAGCAGAGCTAAATTCTTCAGTAGGTAATTCACAGGCATGCAGGACAAGTTGTGTTTCAAAAAGCAGTGATAGTTGTTAATTAGCCATTCTATCCAGGCTGATATTTAAGCACAAGTGGAAGAAAGGGGGCACATGCCAAGGCTGTTGCCCCTCCTGTTCTTTGGAGTATGAGCCAACTGTATGTACATACTAGCAGCACCACTAGTATGATGCTCTTACAGCAGGTGATGACCTAATTTAATGAGCACAAAGCTTTGCTTTGCTGAAGCTGCAGACATCACTGGTATTTGAGCCCAGTCTATACTGGAAAATGTTTTCATTTAAGTTTCATTTTATTGGAGGCCTTCTGCCAAGTCTTTCAATGTCAGTGCCAAAGAACCTTGGTTCTAGAAGATATGCAAGTGTGCTCAGAACTTTAAAGGCTGAAAATCCTGTATATAAGCTTAAAGTTATAGAAACTGAATTATGGCTTCCTAAGTAGGGGCTACCACCTAAGACCTACATGGGAAATTAGTTTTAAACTTAATGTGCAAATGTAATCCTTCCAGACTGAAGTATATTGAAAGTATTTCATGCAGAAATTTGACAAGAGCTGAGGCCAGCTTCCTTAATGACAATTTTGGTTTAGAGGTGAGGTTTGGGGGAATTTTTTGAGTGTGTGTTTTGTTTTCTCTTGTTGGTTTTTCCTTGCTGTATCATTCCCCTCCTCCCATCTATAGAGCAAAACAGAGTATTAATTAAATTACTTTTGACTTACAAGAGTGCATTTTTACTTGTAAGCTTCCACAGTTGGAAAAGGATGGCTTTTGGCAAAACTGTCCTCTGTCTAAAGGAACTAGTCTCTCTTATTTACAAAATAAGCAGAAAAATGCATTTGTATTTTGTTTCTCCTGTAAACCCTTACAAAGATAACACAACTTTTATTGTAACTGACATATCAGTGTTTGCCTAAAACCATTCAAGATGTGTCTTGGTAGAACGAAAAGTGTGGTTTTTTCCTCATTTAGAACAAGACTACATTCAAAGCTATAAACTTTTGACTGAAACCCAGTCCATAACACTGTTTTATATGTCTGTCTTTTCACAGAGTCATACAATGGCTTGTGTTAGAAGGGACCTTAAAGACTATCTAGTTCCAATCCCTCTGCCATAGTCAGGAGTACCTTTCACTACACCAGGTTGCTCAGAGCTCCATCCAACCTGGCCACGAACGCCCCCAGGGATGGGGCATCCATAGCTTCTCTGTAAAACCTGTTCTACTGCCTCATCACCCTCACAGTGAAGAATTTTTTCCTAATATCTAATCTAAACTTACTCTTTCAGTGTGAAGCCATTCCCCTGTGTCCTTTCACTATATGCTCTTGTAAAAAGTCCCTCCCTATCTTTCATATAGGCTTCCTTCAGATACTGGAAGACCATAATTAGGTCACAGTTATTGTGTCACCTTTTGTGACACCCTAAAAAAATATGAAGCTATGAATACAGTTCCAGGCAGTACATTATTGAGTGTTATTACACTTTTCTCAAAAAAGAACCACTCCCAAAAATCACCCCCATACGAATCCCAAAAACTCTCCAAATCCTCACCAATTTTTCACCTTCTTCACTATAACTGTCAATTAGAGGTTTCCTGTCCAAAAGTTGAAAGATTCTTTGGGCTGACAATCTAGCTTTTCCATAGTCTGGTGCCAGGGAAGCAGACTGACCAACATTCATAGCTGCAAATATGACGGAAGAGAAGACTCTAAAAAACAAAAGACAAAGCATGACTCATGTCAGGAAGACCAAGGCACTCTTCCTCATGTGTAAAACAAACCTTCAGAATAAAGTTTATTTAGCATCTTTAGGTTATGATATTTCTGGAGCTCCTCACCCTACAAACTGTCATCCAGTATTAGGAAGTTCTGTTTGTTCCCACAGGTAATTTACATCTGAACAGTGGCATCACATTACTTCTCTACCTAATAACCTCTGCCTAGAAGGAACATCAAAGGGCAGAGGATTCTCCAGATGCCAGAACTTGCTGCTAACTCTTGCTTCTTCACTGCCCAAATATGCACCTTTCCCCAAAACAGCCCTCATGCCCAAAGAGCACTCTCAACCAGACTGAATTCTCAATTGTCTATGCCTCATTACCTCTAATTTGATAAAATCATTTGTATGCATTGAAATCACATCATGTACTGATTTTGATTTTTTTTTACATTTTATAAAATATACTCACATAAATACATTTTCAAAGTTGGTCAGACAATTAGCAATGAGCCATGCCCCAAATCTGAAGACTGCTGCGTTAATAAAGTACTCAGCACACTGAGCTACTCCATAGGTAAATCCATACAAAGGGGCTTTTTTCAGAGAATCTCTGATAAAAGAAGAGACTTTCCATAAATAACTTGTAAAAGAGAAACAGCAGACACTGGCTGGGGGATGGCCAGACTTCTAGATTAAAGTTTTCAAGCAACAGAGCTCACCCCCTGAAATCACAACAAATCAGCCCATAACACATACACATTTACAAACAACCCCTGCCAGACATTAAGAGCCTCCCACATCGTGACACAGAACTTCCCTTAGGACAGAAAGCAATGAGATCCTTGATCCTCAGTTATGTTATCCTGAATCCTCTTCCTTTGCTTTTATAGCAAGGCAGTTAAAAAAATAAATTAATAACTACCCCAATATGACCCATTTTATTAAGAAAACAAGCAGGCTCCAGCCCATCCTAAGAGCTGCCTGCAGGCTTCTGCCTGGTCATCCCATCTGAGCAGAGACCTCTCATCCTGATTTGGAGCAGGGACTTATTGCTGGGTATCCCCGCAGGGATTCAGGCTAAGCTGCTATTTCTCAATCCATCCCTCTGGCGAAGTTTCGTTTTGTGTAGCTAATTGAACACACACACACCAAATCAGAGTCTGGAGGACACTCTGCCCTCATTGTTTAGGATACTCTCTGAGTAAGAGGAAATCTCCTTTCTTAATCTGAGCTGTAAATCAGAGACCTGTGACAGCCCAGGCGAGCATCCTGCCCAAACGTGGGCTATTACCTGTTCACCAGACCATGATTTTTAACACTATTGTTAGCTGAGAACACAGTATGCAATACATAACTTTCAATTCCTTCTTTTACATTAGTTACTTTACAGGATTAAAGAAACAAATTAGATTTGGGCTATTTGGTTTAAATAAAATGGAGCTGGAAAAATCTGGCATCCACGGTGATTCAAGTGCATTTCAGTAGAGACAAGTTAGTAGGATGTTACGAGTTAAACAAGGGAAACATATGAAGTTCATTTCAAGGTTTCAGAGTCACATGAGGGCAATAAAACTAGTTAATGTTATAAAGGGTGTGGTGAAACTGTCAGTTCTTGAGATAAGTAATATCAATGTGACATACTGAAAAGGAGTGAACATATATCTTATATTGTAGGCATACACAGGCAAACAATATTCTGTAACACATATGCAGAGAATGCAGTTTATAAAGTGTTTGCATAATACAAGGTAAACACTGCAAATGTTTTTTCATTCTGAATTTAAGGATGTATATTACAATATACTGACTGTACAAATTTCAGAGCTATATAAACAGCTATTGATATTCTCCCCAGACTTTTGGGTATTGGACAGTGTGCAAGAAATGTATTTACAATAAATCTGAAAGTCTGAAGTGTACTAAGAAATAATTATTAAAGAAAAAAAAAATCCCACCTATATGGACCATTCAAACTAGCAACATATCTTTCATAAAATGCTTCTTCCCTGGTCAGTGAAGCTACAGTTCTTATGTTTTCAACGGATTCTGTTGAAATCTAAATTGGGAGATAAAACAAACAAGAGGTCATCCATTACAACTGCAATCTGCAACATATCTCCTAAACCCTCGATTTCTTCTCTAGCATTTATTATTTTAAACCAGAAAGCACTTGCTTCAGAGAAGAGATTGAGGTCTATTCCCAGGTGAAGCCCTGAGCAGTGAGATTATTCACTCCATGGTCACAAGACATGGGGGAGCTGAGTAAACAACATATTTGAGTTCAGAACCTTAGGCCAGCATGCAGGAAGCATCAGCAGCATCTGCTCTAACCCATGGGTTTGTGTCCCTGATGAATTAAACCAAATTTAATAAACCAGGATCACCAGTCATCTGGACTGTGCTCTTTTGTACAAACTACTTCTGCTTCCTGAAAGAAAGCTATTAGCTGAAGGAAGGCAGTACCCTGAAACTCCTGAGCATGCTAATGGTCTGCCTTTGTGATGGAATAAAAAAGTACCCATGCTGCAGCACTTCAGGTTGCAGCAGAACAGTGCAGTTACAATGCATACCAGTTCTAGGGCTGCTGTTGCTACAGCCATCCCTGCCTAGAAATCTACTGTGGAGGCTTTCAAATGCATTTTTATAGTTTCATCTACAGATGTTTTCTGTTATCTAGGTTTTGCTTTTCTTGGGAATATATAAGCATTCCCCTCAAACCCCACCCTGCCCTGTCCTCTCTCCCCCCTTCCTTTATCTTGGACAATTGAGTCAGCTATAACATAGCTACAATGTTGTCCTTAAAAGTGATCTCACAGCATAACCCTGCAGTTAAAATTGGAGAACTTACTCTTCCAGCCTCTTCCAAAGCTTTTTGATCTTTTGCAGCATGACCAGACATAGAGCGAAGACTCACAGCATTTGTAACAATAATGAAAGGAATGCAGGCCAGGATAAGCAAAGTCAACTGCCAGCCGTATACAAAGGCAATAATGATGGCAGTCACAAGGGTAAAGACAGTCATAGTCATCAGTGCAAGTCGGCTTCCAGTTGCCTAAGAAAAGCCCAGAAACCCCCCAAATATCTGTCATTAGAATTTTCTTTTTGTTACTTACATCACCACTTCAAATTGCTATAGAGTCAAGGCCAAAGGTTCAGCTGGAAAACAAAACTGTGTGGTTGTGTAAGGATGTTATGCACCTACTTAACATAACCATTCCTAGAGATTCCTCATGCCTGCCAGTATTCAGCCCTTCAGGAGAGGTTAAAGCATTCTAAAGAATTGGTCATGACAGTTCTTTAATGAAATAAGTATCTGGGACTTCACACAGCAGAAGGTTGTGGTCACGGTAGGGCAGGTTAGCAGTTGGGTGTCCAGCACTAGGCAAGAGGGACTTGATTCTAACAACAGTCATCCATTGACCCAACACACTAAAAGTGGTAGAAAACACACAATCTCAGGTTCTCACACTGCTGCACTTGGGGTTGGGTTCTCGGAGGAAAAAAAAATTAATCTGAATTTGGCCACCCTGTAGAAATGCTTTATCTCAGTGGGATAATGAATAGGAGAGATTAACTCCTACTGAATGAAGAACTCCCATCTTCTCCAGCCTGTGCAACCTTTTCATCAAGAACTTTTTAAAATGGGAGATGATTAGCATCCAGCATCTGGGTGGCCTCTGATCTGCAGAAAAATGCTCTGCAAACAGCCCTGTGGAAATAGTTCATCTTCCAAAATTTGGCTTGATGGAAAAAACAAAAATCCTTGGGCAGGAAATAAATATTCTTTCTTTTGCTAAAGACTTTCCTGCCCTGAAAAGACTTTTCTTGTTCAATAAAATTTAAAATAGTAGTAATTAAACCAATGCCAAGGTGAATTGTTGCCATATGTTCCAGGGGCTGCACATAAACATGGATTTGGAAACTTCAGCCAGTGCAGCATAAGCCATGGTACTGTCTTACTCACACTCTGTAGCACTCCAGAGAACATAACAGCTTTGGACAACAATTTATGCCTTTAGTTGTTTTTTGTAGTTAGGGGACCATGTGTACCCCCTCCTTTCTACTGCTTTGACAGGGTGATATAGTTCAATGCCACTGAAGAAAACCAAAACTTTATATAATGAAAATGACTAAGTTTTATCAAAAATTGTCTGACTGGAAACCCACAATGGAGGATACAGGAGAGAGAAACAAAAGTCTATGGAGGCTGAAAACTGTAGTAATTAAATAGTTTTTTGATGTACCAGTTTGAAGGAAAAAATA
>NW_008685099.1:0-1011 GCF_000695815.1 Acanthisitta chloris | reverse complement strand
TTTCCCACAAGTCATGCACTGACTTTTTTTTCCCTTGCAAGCAGAAGGGAAGAAACAGAGAAATGTTTGGCAGATTGTCAGAGTGTGCTGATGAGGTGAGCAGTAGGAGGAATTGTGCAGAATTTGCCATATTCTCCTGCCAGTGGCCACCTCTCCCATACCAGTGCCTTGAGTCATTCCCTCCCCCTGGCCACTACCCTCCCTGGAGCTCTTTATTAATGCTGGGCCAGAACCTTTTGGTCTGTTTATGCATTAAGCACACTTGGTGGGGATGGGAAGAAGAATACTCTTCATTGAGGTCAGTATGGGTTTGTGCCATCTGCAGATGCCACCTCTTTGTGGCACTCAGGTGACACTCAACATAGGGTATAAAATCTGGAGCCCAATGATTGTGGTACGAGCACACATGGAGATTTCATTTTGCATGGTGAAATGGTCTAGGGTTATTATATACTTAGCTTAAAGACTTGCAGGGAGGGACAGGAAAGGTACATGAGTATCTGATGGATTTTTTTTATAGTTCTCATAAGTTATCCAGTGGGAAACCACTTCCAATGTGTCTGCAGCATGCTATGTAAATGCATCTGCCAGTCTGTGGGGTAGATTTACTACTCGTGTTCTTAAATAATCTTGGTGTCCCTTGCCAATTGCAATTAATATTTGTAAGGAAAAAAATAATCTAAAAAGCACACAAAAAAGAATCAACATACCCCTTTGACTTGGGAAGCATCTGTAGCAAGACGAGTTAACAGAACACCAACAGCATTTTTCTGATCATCATACCATCCAATTTCCTGCAAGAAAAGACACTAATTTTTGTTTCAAAAAATTACACAAAATTACAAGTCATGATGGGCAACTGAATATTCTTTCTCTGTAGTCAGCATTTCCAAATAAACTAAAAGAAAAAGCTTAAAAAGCATTATTCTTTTGTGCACATCTAATTTTTCACAATCAAAGTGTTACTGGCCATGACGTTCTTCTGAACATGCCCATTTAGAGACTTTTATA
>NW_008685098.1:33971-55229 GCF_000695815.1 Acanthisitta chloris | reverse complement strand
TATTTTGGTTTTGCCCAGAGAGGGGGAGGTTAGAGGAACCTCCTATACCTCTGGTCTGTCTGTGAAAACACTATGTCCTTCCCCTCCACCAGGGAAAAAAAAAAGAGAGAGTGATGGAGAAAGACAGGAGAAGAAAATTTGTTGGGTATGGGGTTTCGTTCAGCGGAGAATTGCCAGCTGGGTTTTTTGCTTTAAGAGCCAAGTGTGAGTATGGAATTTAGTTTGAAGTGATGACAGGCACGCTAGCTGGTTTTAAGATGCTTTCTGTAAACAGGAGTTAAGGGTTAATGCATCCCATGCTGTATGTATAAATACACATCACACATGTCCGTATAATCATAGCCCTCCAAACTGCAGCTTGTGCATGATCCACACTCACTTACACACAGCAGTGCTCCTTCACACAACCACATGTACATACACTCATGAATATAGCAGGGAAGATGAATAAACTCACTCTGGCACATACAGTTCTAGCTCCCTAGCACATGCAATTCCTGGAGTACCAGTCTGCCTCTCGCGCTCACGTTCTCTCTTTCTCTCTCCCCTGCTCCCTCCTTCAAGCCTCCATCCTGCACACTAGTGTTTGTGGTTCCTTGCATATAAAAATCCCTTGCCTATCCTGCTGCACCAGCCTTGTAAGCCTGCATGTGTGCACACAGGTACACACACATAGGTAAATATATAACTAAGGAACATATATGTTCTCTATCTGGCCTACTCTGTGCCTCACGGTCTTGCGTTCACAGTGAGCTGCACCCTTAGAGGATATCTCGCTCACACACATCTTCACCACACACACAGTGCTTTTCTCTCACTCTTGTGAATACTAGTGCATGAGTGCCATGTATGGAGATATGCCAGTCACAGCATCCTCACTTCCCCTTAGCTCCTACTTTTACACACAGTCTTGCATTTACTGTCCTCTTCTATTTTGTGTCTACTAAGCAAATTCATGTACAGGCAGGCTCCCTGTCACTACTGCAAGTGCTCACTATGAAATCCTTCATTTTTTGCCACCTTCTCACGTTTACTGAGTGCTCCTTTTCATACAGTCTCACTTCTGTTTCTGGGTTGCATTCACATGCTTTTCACTGGCACATATTTTCTCCAAAACTTGCATTCTCTGAAGTCTGGACCGTGAATCCAGCACCAGCACCTTCCAGCTGACTTCCTTCCTTGCTGTGAAATGGCTATTTCTGACAGGGTAGGAGGATTTTTTCCTGCATATAGGCTGTACATGGAGTGAAAGGAGAAGCAGTACTGTGTAACATAAGTAGCTAATGTCAGCGATGAAGTTGTGTAGCTTGATGTGAACTTCCTTCCCTCTGCTCTAGAGGAATAGGCACAGACCTGTCAAGAAAGATGGACACTGGCAAATTGCATCAACTCTGAACATTGCCTGTCTTTCTGATGCGTGTTTCCTAGCCTGTAGTCGATGGTGCTTGCTCCATGCAGTATTTCCAAGTCACAAGCCTTCCCTGAGTTGCAACCAGAGCATCCTGATGCTAGCACAGCCAGGAGCTGTTTTAGTCCTTATAGCTGGAGCTTATGCCAGGCTACAGGCATGCACAGGATTGTACCTTCTGTTTCAATGAGTAACTGTTACCACAGTTCTGTCAGCCTGCGCTGATTTTGAAGGGATCAGGGAAGGTCTTTTGAGGGCTGTATTACCACGTAGGCTCTGAGGAGGCAGAGGCAGGAAGGTCTTTTGAGGGCTGTATTACCACATAGGCTCTGAGGAGTCAGAGGCAACACAGTTGCCCTCCCTGGGTTATAGGATGGGATGGTGTAATGTGTTTGAAAACCTGGACCTGTTTTTTCTACTGCTCCCAAACTTCAAACATGATATTAACCAGGCTACTGCTGGATCTAATTTCAAAGCCGCAGTAATTTCCTTGGTCTGAAGGGTGAGAGAATAGGGAAGCAGGCATATTGGGGAGGAGCAGGGCACCTCATAAGCAAACCTGAAGATATTTGAAGGAGTTAAAAGGCGTGGGAAAGTACTGTGACCTTAAAAAAACCCAACAAAACAACAACTCCCCCCCAATATTTATTTCAAATTCATTATTATTCACTGAAGGCCATGGTGCCAAGCCTTGAACACTTCTGTAACCCTGCTGAGCACAACTCTGTGGAGCTCTTACCCCAGTAAACTGCAGTATTGGCTTTGACAGGCAGTGACCCCAGTCAGAATGCTTCCAAGAGCTTTGTGAGCACATGCCTCCAGAGCCAGCCAGCTGAGCTTACATCTCTGCAAGCTATCCAAAACTTGTCCATGCCTTCTCTCCCCTTTTTCCTTGCTGTCCACTTGGGGGTGTACCAGTGAACACAAAAGCAGCTACTGGTCTCTCTCTCAAAGCCACCAAGCGTGGGGGAGAAGGGGAGTGATGCTGGCACTGCTGGCCACGGCTGTGCTGAGGCTGAATAGCAGGCGGTGGGGGTGGAAGGGAGGAAGCACAGCTGAGGCTGGCAGGAGACCTGCGACTTCCACAGTACCAAGCAGCCAGCACAGGCTGCCTCCTCCAGCGCCTCTGCCAGGGGAGATGCAATGGGTTGCCTGTCCCCTGCCTGCCTGGGCTCGGGGGCTTTGGCACAGAGACAGGCTTTGCTCCTTCCCCCCCTAGGTTAGATGCTCCAAGTCTTGCACAGAGGATTTTTAAATTTTCTTTCCCCCCGATCACTCTATTTCCTTAATTCTGTGTCTCAGGATTCTTGCATTTCCCTGCTGCTGGGCTTCCAGTCCTCCTTGGGAGGCAGGTGGCTCAGAGGTGGAATGGTTGTTCCTCCTGCATGGTGCACTGGCCTTCCTGCCCTGTAAGGGCTGGAGGAATCAAAGTACCTACACACCTCAGCACTGTTAGTGGGTGGGATTTTCTAGTGGTATGCTGCAGCTTTTCCCTCCAATGCATTTGTTTCTTAGCACAGCATGCCCAAAACCTTCTGACAGAGATAAGATTCTTGAATTGGACTCAAAAGCTGAATTTTCCTTTATTTTTCTCAAGTCAAAAATTTAGTGCATGGCGATGGGGAAGACAAACAAATTATTAGAGTCTATCAAAAATTGCATTTTGATAATTTATAGGAATTTTGTGTTCATGTTTTCACTTTTACCTACTATAACTTAGTTGTCAATATGAAAATTAATTTTGATTTCCTCACCCTGAGCATTTTATTTAAAAAGATGTATGCCTTGACAAATTAAACATTTCCTTCAGCATTGCTTTGCATTGAAAATTCCTCTAAACAAACTTTCCCTTGAAAAATAGCAGCTGCTTGCTAAAAAAAATCCCAGCTGGTTTTAATGACCACCCCCTATAACCCCATCTTATTGGTTAATTGCAGGAGACTTTATGCTTAGAGAAAATTTAAAAAAACTTAAGATACCTCCACAGCCAATTTAGTGAAGTAGATGCTTTAGGAAAAGATGTGCAGAACCAGCCTGCGTAGTACTGGCAGCATTTATTTATCATGTATTTTTTGAGCTGCTTGAGGGTGTTCTTAAATGGGGAATGAGTCTGATGAAAGAAATCACAGAAGCACTTGGGTAAGGGGAATAGGATGCTTTGGGTTGGTATGCAGTACAAATGTTATCTGTAAAGTCTCATGTTTTATAACATTACCAGGCAGTGCGGCTGTGAAAAACGATGTGTTTGTTAATGCGTGAGCTATGTGCAATCTATATGGATGGAAGCGTGTACCCGAGTGTTTCTGTGCTGATAATGTGTAATGCACAGAAGCACTTGGGTAAGGGGAATAGGATGCTTTGGGTTGGTATGCAGTACAAATGTTATCTGTAAAGTCTCATGTTTTATAACATTACCAGGCAGTGCGGCTGTGAAAAACGATGTGTTTGTTAATGCGTGAGCTATGTGCAATCTATATGGATGGAAGCGTGTACCCGAGTGTTTCTGTGCTGATAATGTGTAATGGATGGGGAGAAGGAGGAGCAGTTGTGTGTGTACGAGTGGTGACATTGTGGTGTATGGCTAACAGCGTGGGGTGATTGTGATGCAGTTGGATAACATTTAGATACTGCCAACTGGAGAGAAAAAAAAAAATACACTTTTCATGGTCTCCTGAATATACTTTTCTTCCTATCTATTTTCAGCTCTCTCTTGTTGAGTAAGGCAAGGGAAGTTCTCACAGGCTGGACTGTACCAATGAGGTAACAACTCACTCAGCTGCCTTGCATTCCCTTAAATGATGAAGAGGTTCAATATCTAAAACAAAACACTTTTCTTGTAGGTTTAAGATGGGGAAGAAGCAGAGAAGGCTTTTTAACTGCAAACCAGGAAGCATTAGAAGTGTTTCTTCTAGTCCTGTCCCAGTGATTGCAGACCATTTGAGTCAATAATTACCACACCAGTAAGAATCCATTTCCCCTAGCTGTTGTAAATCTCAGCTAGCTGCTCAGAGGGCTTTGTTATGATAAGTAGAAATTTGCTTCATCTTTTAGTATCAGACATCTCTTCTCACACAAGAGTTGTACTAGTATTGTAACAAATACCTCAGTCCCAGTGTTTGTGGGCATTCCTTTTCAGCCTTCCAGCACTAGTGGTCTGAGGAAAAGGTGAGTTCTTTCAGAGTTATTCTTTTCACCTCCTTTTTGTTCTGCAAGCAATAGAGCTCCTTGCAGTCAGGGTGAGCTATTGTCCAAGGCTGACCACAGAGCCAATGCTGTAGAAGTGCACACCCTTACTGTGTGATGGCTGTGCTTCTGGTAAAGCATTGAGTAAGCCAAGGCCCTTGCTTTGCTGGTGGGGAATTGGGCCCTTTCCTCAACAGATTTACCCTTTGCAATACCGATTTGCTTAGGAATGGGTTAGACAAGGGATGTTTACATGTGGGTCCTGCAGCATCAGCAGCTGGGTGTTCTGTGCAGTTACCTGGAGAGATTGGTGGGGCTGGGCAGGCAGGTGAGGCTGTGCTGCTGCTGAGGAGCCTGTAGCACTTCTTGCTGACCTGTATGGTGCAAAACAAGAGCAGGTGGCAAAAGGTGATTAAGAGTGAGGGCAAGGGAGCCCCTTTTTCTGGGCATATCTGAATACCTGATGGGGTTTCTTATGGAAGAGGATCAGCTGAGGTTGTTGGCTGACAGAGGTTGCTAAAGGACTAAATAATCTGAGGGAAATCTGTAATGGTACCCAACAAAGGTATCCTGGAAGAGTCTGGGGAAAATCTTTCATGTGTGCCTTTGAAATTGTGGACATGTGCTTTGCCAGATATTGTCTCCTTTGTGTGCAGGGTGCTTCTAGGAGGATGCAGAGTTTTGCTGTCTGCAGTCCCTATAGGAAGCATGAATCTTTGCCTCTTCAGTATCCCCTTTTCCGTAAAAGAAAGTGTATAACATAGTTTCAGTTGCTGTTCAGATTCAATGAGCAATGATTTTGACAGCTGATGTGCTCTTCATGCTGTTGATTTATCCAGGGTAAAATCAAAAATATCAAGCACAGCACAGACCATCCTGTCTCACTCTGAGAAGGAGTAGCTAAGGCCATGTGTAGGTGAGGATGTGAAACACAGCCCTCTCCTGGTGTCAGCAAAGGGAAGAGATCCCTGCAGTCAGCATGGAAGAGAAGACAAAATGATGGGAGATCATGACCCTTACAGGAACAGGCACAAAATAAAAAGAAGTCCAGGCTTGATTCTGTGCTATGTCATTGCACTGTGCTGTATGTCCTGGAAGCTGAAGCATTTCCCTGTGAGCTCCCTCCATCAGGTTGCCCACTGGTCGGACAGCATTGCCCTGCTCACCTGCATGGAAAGAGAGGGAATAGCACTTGCAGGGGCTGATGCTTTAATTTCTCAGAGCCAAAGGAGTATTGTCTCTCATGGTGAAGAGTCTTGCTGGCCATATCTGCTGTGTTAAAGTTCAGGGGAAAAAATTCTGCATGACTACATGCTGAGGGAAATGCACTAGACATGCTTATTGGTCACCCACAAGCATAGAATAGGATTTTTCAATGGTTGTACTGGACTTTGGGGTCCACAAAAGCATATACAAATCAAATTAAGGCAGACTGGTGTATTGTGGGTTTTTTAGGGGTTGGTTTGGTTTTTTGAGATGTTGGTTTGTTTTGTTTTAAAAAAAGATACCATAAGACAAGTTTGAGAGGAAGGGTGAGTATAATCTGAGCTGTGGGCTCAGAGTCTGGGCTTTTGCAGTTCTTAGGTTATATAAAGCATCCAAAAGAAACTCCTCTGAAAATGGCTTGTTCTTGAAACCTGCTCCCTTTCCTAGGGTCTGCCTGTGTATGACCTTGTGGATTCAGGTTTCTTTTTTCTTTCAGGTTTGGTAGAGCTTTCCCACAAAAAGGGTGACCCTCCTTTTTCTGGTGATGTGTTCTTGGCAGTTGGGAGGAGGAAGATGTGGCAGGCAGGCCATGAGCAGTGGGATGAGGGAGGGAGGGATGGAGGGAGAGAGTTAGCAAGGAGACAAACAGAGGGTTTTGGGCCTTTCCAACTGGGAAATCAATAGCATAGGAGTATGCAATGTAAGTGTGTAATCACAGCTCCCTCCCCTCTGCCCCTTAGCACTTACATTGATGGCGAGCTGCAGGCCAGAACCAATTAATCCTTACAACCTGCTAGGACAATAACTATTAATATTCTTCTGCATGCACTCTGCTTGCTGCACCTGTGTGGAGCCTGACTGTGCTTGGCCCTCAGCAGTTGACCCAATGCTACATCAAGAGAGCAAGGGTCTTTCTGATCATGAGCCTTGCAGCCAGTGCACTGACTTCCACTTGTGTGAGTGTTGGAGAGGCTGACTTGAGTGTCTGAAAAAGGAGGGATTTGCAGGTGATCATTTGCCTGCAGGAAGGAGGGGTTAAAGGGACATCTGTGGGATTTTTGATGTGCAAATGTATTTAGACTTGTGTCGTGTGTCAATGTGATCTTCTTATATGTGTATCTACTCATTACCTTGTAAAGCTACTTTGTGCAATGGGATCACTTATATCACAGCATCCAGTTTTATTTATGCCTGTATACGTGATCTGTGCATGCAGGTATGATCAGAAGCCTTTGAAATGCTTTGTCTTTTAGGAAGGTGCACATACAAAACAGAAAATAATATACATGCATGCACATGTATTTGAGAGTGTGCATGTGACAGAAGACACTTCAGTTGTGTAGTAAAGATACTTGGGCCATGTACACAAATCTGGTTCAGAGTTGTGTTTTGTGCAAGGGAATTGTCATGAATGTTAGCACAGAGGTGAGTACAGCGTGATTGCTGATAGGAATATCTGTGTAGCTATGTATAGGAGTAACCATTATTCATAGCAGATTTGCATCCTATCTTGACATGGCAAGTGATTGTTGCAGTGAAACAAAATTGTTTCTGTGGCTTGGCTACCCCTCCTCATCTTTCTGCGATAGCCTTAGTGTAAGGTGGCAACTTAGTCGTGCTTCAGTCACCTGGGCATGAAATACAGCATAGAGAGTGGAAAGGACAAGTTTGATTCCTACACTTTCATGGGAGAGTTTCTGGGAATAGAAGAAGGAAGAGGATAAGAGCAAGCTTTCTGACATGCACAGGCTGCAATGTTTTAGTTAGACCAACATATTCAAAAATAGTACAATCTGGCTGAGCCAACCTCTCTTATGGAGCTGTGCTATTGTATACTGTATGAGCGAAGGAGCTCTAGGATAGATGCAACCTGAAGCACTAAACCAGCAAGTCTGTAGTCTGGCTGTACCTGCATTAACACAGCCTTGCTGGTTTAACTTCCTCAACAGCACAGACTCTGTCCAGCATGGCTGTGTTTTGTCAAGTCTCAGTTTAAGTAGCTGAGCAGGATACACCTGATTGCAGGCATGCACTTCTAGATCTTCTGTAGAGGAAAGGAAAATATTTGTCTGGAGGAGTCATGCTGTATTGTGGTTAGGGCTTTTATGAACAGTAATTTCCTGATGATTCAAAGAAAAAGTTTATTAATCATGCTAGCTCAAGTGGTGCAAGAACTGCCTGTAGTCTAGGCCTGCTAAGGGAGGGAAGGAAATAGCAAGATCTAAAGTGAGGATACAGAACCTCTCCTCATTTTCATGTATCCTAGGTGCCCACTGACTGGTTTGTGTACTATCCAGCAGCCACAGAGCTGCAACAGATTGGGCTGCTGATTAAAAAAAAAAAAATCGGGCTGCAGTATGAGGTAAATGAGCTGTGGCATTGCCCCAGAGGGACCTAGGGCTACAGTCAGCCGTACAATCTTCCTTCTCTTGGTCTACTGTGTGCCCAGAGGAAAGGAAGAAAAAGGCCATTCTGGCTGGCCTTGCTCTGTCTGTCCTGACATAAAGCTTTGTAGCAGCAGCCTTTTCTTCAGGCTTCTAGGAACCTTGAAAGACCCTTGCTTGTAGGCTCTGCTCATGCCCTGGTCAACCTGAGGAGTTTCTGGTCTCTTCCTCTTTCTGCTGCCCAAAATGACCCAAACAACCACAGAAATTAAGTAAGACACCTCAAGCTCTCCTGGATGCTGAAGCATTGCTGTAGCTGCTGTGAAGGAGTGGTGTGAAATGTACTAGGGAGACAGAAGACTTCAAGTCTTCTTTGCCACACAGCAAGGATAGTTAGAGTATCAACTTTGAGGTTCTTTCAGACCTGGGGATGCTAAGTGAGAAGGGGCTTTGAAATTGTTACAGGAGGAGGCTTAGGAGGACCTTGATTGACAATAACCCTTCTTGTGGAGCTGCCACCTTTCCTTGATGCTTTGGCTACCCCACAGATGTCCTGGGAGCTGGCAGGAGCCTTGACAGGTTTGTTTCTGAACCCTGCCTCAAGTTCTTCACGAGTTTCTTGAAGCAAACCAAAAGGTTTTGCAGAATATTTCTGCTTCACTGAAATGGCACTTTTCTAAATGGAATAAAAAGATGCTTTGTTGGAAAAATTCCAGCTTGAGTTTCAAGAACAGATTAAGGCACGAGTGCTTAAAGGCTTTCCTGTGATGTGTTATCTTCTGTCATAAGACTACATCAAAGTCTCAACTGTCACCTAAAACAAAAAAGTTCTGAAAATTGTGGCCTTTATAGGTGTGACCAAAAACTTGAAAATATAACCTGAGTGCAGTCAGTAGCTGGTATCTGTCTTGAGCCTGCAGACAGCTAAAAGAGCATCCTCGGGGATACATCATGCCATTTATTTCCCTGGAGAGTTAGGCTGCAGACAGCTAAAAGAGCATCCTCGGAGATACATCATCCCATTTATTTCCCTGGAGAGTTAGTTTTGATTATTTCCTACTAACGCCTCTTTGGGAAAGGGTTTTCAGCACAGCCAGCAAAGAGTGTGGTAGTCCTGGTTGTCTCAACCAAGAGTTAGGAGCAGCGTCCCAGAGGGAAAACGCTCAGGGAAAACACTGTTGCCGTGCTTGCCTTAGTGGCTCAAAAGTAGCAGCAGCCTTTTTTTGATGGGATCCACCACTGCTTGATGGGACTGTCACCTGAGGAGTGTGCAGCATGTGGAAGGGTTTTAGGTTGTCTTACAGATTGCGTTTGTGTTGAGTCATGGGGAACGCATGTTCAGTTTGGCTTTTGACCATTCCTGGGCAGATCACAATTTGTAAAACTGGAGAAAACAGTGGAACAGATTCAAAAGAAGACTTGCTTAAACAAGAGTTGTAATGGCTGTACAGAAGATCTACCCTAACTTTTGTTTGGATTTCCTTGAATGAGATCTGGCTAATGTTACTGGGGAGTACAGAATGTCTGTTGTGCGAAACTTATGTCCGGTAGCTATGCTGTGTCTGAACCAGAGGATGAGCATGTGCATGTGTCTGTGTGTGCATGGCATGTGCAGGGCCTATGCTGTGATCACCGGAATTACAGTCTAGCCAGATAACGAGCTGTTGTTGTTTACAGCACTTGGTTCCGGGCACTTCAGTTCCAGAAAGATGTAAACAAAATTAGAGGGAATTCAGAGGATTGCAAGGAGAATGATTAAGGGGCTGGAGGGACTGACTTATGAGGAATGCTTGTGAGAGCTAAATATATAGCTGTTTTGGCTAAATGACTAAAGTGGAGCTATGCTAATGATCTAGGCATACTGGGAAGGCGTGAAGAATTGTCTAGTGTGGACTCAGAGCTAGAAGAGTCTCTCAAGGTGGAAAAATTGGAGGAGGAAAGAAAAAAATTGGCAGAAGAGAAAAATACTTAATGGAAGAAAGAGATTAGGTGGTAAAATAGTTTTGTTAAGAATTGTGGTGGAATTGCTGTCATTTGGGATATCTGAGTTTGGCTGGGCAGAGCCCTGGAGAATAATCCATGCACTACAAGCTTGAAAAGGTCCCTCGAGAGACAGTCTAGATGCCTTAATAGATTTTTATGCTGTCATTAATTTCTGAATCACAGCTAATACTTCCAGTCTGACAAAGAGCCATATTCTTTAAACCATTTTTCTTTCTTGCCTTGTATTATTTCTGCTGTGACGCAGATACTGGCGCAAGACACGTGAGGAAGTCTTCTGCTATATTAACAATTGAAATTCTGGTTAGCAGCTGCTTGACAAAGACTTTTTTCCTCTTTCCTTTAGTGGGGTGTTCATTCAGATTCGTCTGATAGGTAGAAAAAGGCAGCCTGCTGAATACCCAATAGGGTGAAATCCCAATTTCTGTAACTCTGTCTTGTAAGTTGTGTTAGGCTTTGACAGGTTCCCCATTGCCACACATGATACCTATATATGTTCAGCTCTTTCTTTATCTTACACATTTTCAACATGTGTAACTGAACAGTGGACTAGTCCCTTGAGGCTCAGAAGCTGATGTGATTGAGATCGTAGTATTTCTGGCATGTCACAAGAGCTGAGCCCTCCCAGAGCCATCTGTGAACTGGAGGGAGATGGGCCTATAAGGGAGGCAGAGATAGAACAAGATGGTGGGAGATGGCCAACGTGATCGGTGGTGCAGGGGTATTGGCCAGCTGGTTTGCTCTTAACTCATCTACAACAGGAACTGAATAGTGAAAGTCAAATGGGTGTTGTTTGCTTCCTCTTTTAATGCTTTCTTTGGGAAGAGAGACAGAATTGAGAACAACTTTTGTAGCAGATGCTGTGCTGGCTGGCACTATGAACTTCCAGAGGTACGAGGTATTGCAGCCTGAGTGAAAGAGCCAGGATACCTAATGGGAATTATCCTGTGTGAAGATTATTTGTGCCATGGATATAGACCCAGAGAGAGTTCATCATAGTTTATTAGCTCAAGTACAGGACTATACAAATTGAAATCTGTTTCCTGAACAAGAAGCAAGGAACACTATTTTGCATTGCATGTCAGACTGTTCAGTGTTGTTGGATCTTTCCCAGTCTGTGCAAGGTCTGTTTGAGGGTCTCAGCATCCCAGCAGTGCCAGGGAGCAAAGAGTGGAGACAGCTGACTCTAGATGGAAATTAATGCTTCTTAGCTTGGACTTTCAACTAGTCTTGGTATGTGCAGGGTGGCTGCTGGTAATGACATCTTTACCCTATGCACCCTAGCAGAGTGAGAGAGCTCATTAGCTCAGATGTGGTGCAATGGGAGTGCAGTTTGGCTCTAGCTCTGAACCAGAGACAAGCAGCGTTGTAGACTTGAGACGTCTGCACTGAACTTCCTGATTTTTCACATTATAACCTCCTCTGTAAGAAATGTAAAAGTCCTGGAAAGAATACAAAATCCACTCCACCCCACCATCCCCCTTTTGCCTTAGGTAGAGATTCTGCATTTGTGCCAGAATAGGAAAACTGGGAGATGTGAGAAATTGAGTGAAAGATGATGAAGTGGAGAAGATTGGAGACTCCAAAGGTGATAATTTGTGTTGGCAGAGATGAATTGCTGTTGAATCGAATGAATAGGATGCATGCTCATGAAGATGGAGAACTTGAAATACAGGCCCAAAGACCAATGGACCTACTGTTTTCTATGTATTCTTCTGGCAATCTGTGTGCCCTCTAGTGGCACTACTCATCAAGGGAAGTGGAGAGCTACTTCTACCACTAAGGCACTGCCACCTAAAACGCTGGACTACATGTTTGGAGCCCAAAGGATGAGGTTTCTCAGCCCTGGCTAACTGCAGAGAGGAGTGGGGTGAGAGTGAGATAATTTCTGTAGTAATTGTGTTTGTTGCATGCAGGAAATTGATTTGTTACAGCACCTTTGAATCATTGTTCCGTAGGATTTTGCTAATCTCATTCTAACCCTAGCAGAACATTTGTCGCTTCACACCCAGCAGTTGAGTCAGAGTGTGATGCTGCCACCTCCTTTAGTTATTGGTGCAAAGGCATAGCAGCAGGAGACCTTGAAACAGATTCCTGCAACTGGGCATATAGGATAGAGCTCTGGGGGTTGCATGAACTATAACTCTGAAAGGCAAAGAGAGACACAGACTGTTATAAGGAAGAGGACAGTTGGTGGCAAACTTGTGGTTGTATCGCTGTGTGCTGAACTTCTGAAGCAAAATCGAAGCATTTCAAAGCCAAAATCAAAAATAACTTAGGCATCATTCTCTAAAATTCCACTTTATGTGTCTAACAGCAGCACTTTCTAATAGCAATCTTCATAGGAAGGGAGGCTCTTCTCAAAGTGAATTGTTTTGGTCTTCTGTCATTCACATGTTTGAGCAAAGTGAAAAAAAAAGTGGATTGACACTCTCTAGTCACTACCTTTGTTAGTAGCCAGAGCTGGTGCTGTAAAAATTATCATACAAATACTAATATAGAAACTTTTCAGGAAAATGTTGTTGTTCAATAAAAACTGTTACAAGGAAAGATTTCTCATGTCCAGGATGGCCTTTCTGAAAGAAGTGGAGACTAATTCTAAGCCAATGCAATATAAGACATTCAAATCTATGTTTCTATTCCAAAATAGAGCAGGATCTGGAATCTGGTTATCCCACAGTTCAGAAAGCACATTAATTCCCGAGTTCTGGCCTGCTTTGGAGAGGTCTCATTTTTCTCTCCAACATGCATTTTTAGCCATCATACATATTAGAGCTCAGTGACTTCCATCATTCATTGTGGCTTGCATTAAGTGCTAGATGGGAGGTGAGAAAGAGTCTGCATCTGCCGCACAGATACAAGAAAAGGTGCTCACACTGCCAAAGGCACATGAGTTCCAAAGCTCTGTGCTGTGGCTTGCTGCACTGAAGGGCAGGAGTTGGAAGAACTCCCACTTGTCACAGCAGATGACTGAGAACTGCTTGTTGGCTCTGTGAGCAGAGGTGACGGCAGCAGCACAGAGTCCTTGCTGGTATCTCAGTAGGCAATAATGGGGATGGTGTTGTGGCCACAAAACAGAGATCTGACCAGACCCCTGTGTATTGTCCTTGGCAGTTTTGGAGGTGGGCAGCTCCGTTGCATTTGTAAAACATGCAGTGTGGTGTCTGCCCTGCAGCCTCCAGTCAGTGTGGCCAGTTTCTTTTTGCTCCTAATATCGGTTCACTGCAGCTGCAAGGAAGGGGAAATCATGGGTGTTTTCTTTAATCTCTCTGCATTAAACTTTAACCAAATATCCCAGTTGATATTTCCTACTGCTACATCTTTATGACTAAAACAAGGGTCCAAAGATGTGCCTGTAGTAAACCAGAGTAGTCCAAGAGCTTCTATGGTATCTGCCTCCTGCACCAGGGTCATACTGAGAAGGTGTGATTGAATATTTATTAGAAACCATGAATCCTGCATTAGACTTTAAGTTCTGGCTTGTGGCCGTACCTGTTGTTGTGGGGTAGAAGATTGCCTAACACCTCTTGAATTTTTTTTTTTTTTTGCTTTTTGGGAGGTTTTTTGTGTGAAAAAACAAGGAAGAAAAAAATAACTGTAAGGGCTATTTGTCTGTCTTAGGTAGACCCAATGTGGAGTCCCTAATCCAATTTCATGGAGCAGAGGCTTCAGGCTGGATTTACACTGTCTTTCTCTAAAAGGTTAAAGATGTGTCGTTCAGTTTGGTTGTCCTCGACAGTATCTATTCCAACTTGAGGCTACAAAAATCCTAAACTGATACATCTCTGTGAGACGAAGAAAAAGAGGATGAGTTGTTACACGTCTTTTGATTAAAGACTGTTCTGCCCTCCTGATGAGGATACCTTTGCCCTTCTGCCTTTTCCCAGTACTGTGAAATGCCATTTTTTCCTGTCTTGTTGGTCCTTTTGTCAAGGGTATTCCAAATAAAGGATCTGTGATCCGCCCCAAGCAAATTTCTTGGGATCTGATCTGGTGCTTAAAGGTTGCATCTGGAGAGATAGGCACATTATTTAGCTTGCAGAAACTACAGGACTGGTGATACGAATGCAAGAAGCAAAGCATCTACCTGGATTCTCAGATTCAATAGTGTCTTGCAGTGCAGGCTGGCAATTAGAAGAAACACTTTTTCATGCATAAACTTGGGCACCTTTGAGTTGCAAATGACTAAGAGACAATAAACCACACATTGCCACTTTCATGGGGATACCTTTAAAGCTAGTACTGCACTTTCAATTAACTCTACCATATGTGGCCAAAGTCGACAGTGCATAAAACTTTGATAATTTCACATTTTGAGAATGTATCGGAAACTCTAATTCGTATATCTTCACTGAAAATTTCATGAATTGCACATTTCCTGGTGTTAGATGTTCAATAAACTTAAATTATGCAGCAATTTACATCTAGAAGGTTTGCTTTAAAATTGAAGCCTGGCTACTTTTCTTCTGGATTGAGAACAGCTCTTTTTATGCCTCAAACAATTAGAATGTACACTTTTGTCCTGAAATTGTTGGAGAACTGTACTGACCACTTAGTAGGAAAACTCCGACATGAAGAAGATGTGTAAGATATCAATATATAGCTGGGCATATCTGTATCCCTCTTGTTTGAACCTGATATTGAATTTTTGTTCATTTCATGGCCATCAATGTTGAATCTATTCAGAAACTTTTCAGAAAACATTTCTGTAATTTAGTGTATTTTCAGCTAATTGGGGAACTTGAGATTAGAGGGAAGAGCAAACTTGAATGAAACCAGTTTGTGAATTCATGGATTGCAGTTATTAGCACAGAATACTTCCTGTACAGTAGTCAGGTTGCTGGGAATGTCTTCATAGATGTTAGAGAAGTTTGAGAGGAAGAAAATTTAGTGTGTTCTGTCCATTGATACAGGTGAGTTGCTGGAGTACCCTGATCATCTCAAGCAGTATATTATTTCCATACCCTATCTTCAGTTTGGCAAACACTGATTTTTGCCTTTATCTGACTGATCTCAGAGGAATAACATATGATGTGAAGGGGAAGACTTTAAACAAAGCTCTCTGGAGCTCTTTTCTCCCTTTTAACAGTCTCATTTCAAACTTTTCATGTCACCTAACTTTCTGATCCTCCTTGTCCTTACTGAAACCAAACAGAGGCTGTAAGCAAATTCTACCACAGTTCTGATTTTCCATAAATGATTTCTATTCTTAACTATGGATAAAGAGTAAGGAGGAAAAAACGGAGCACAAGGTACCTATGGCAGTTCTGGGACAGCACCTCTAGGGACAAGTATTCATTCTCAAAGTTATCTGTTGACCATGACTATTTGTAAGAGAGGCATCTTAAAATTCCCTCAAATATCCCAAACAATGCTTCTAATCAGGAGATAACTTCCACTTTCTCCTGCAATAGTCCTTAGTGATTTTCATCACCAGTCACATCTAAGGATGTACAAAAATACAGTGCACAGTATTTGCCATCACACAAAACCAAACCAAACAAAAAATTAAATCCTGTGCCTTGTTAATCCCACCTGACCATGTACAAACACCAAAGGTCAAGATATTTCTCTAAGATGATGAGCTGAGTCAGTGGCAGAGCAGAACCTGAAGAACTCATTCTCTGTCAGGTCGCCATTGCACAGCACTCCTGTGACAAGTGCAGGACTTCTCTAGTTTGGGTCTCCTCAGGCACTGCAATGGGAAGTGCTGGTGACAGAAAAGGCGAAGCAGAGACCTGTGAGGTGCAGGAAGTTGTCAAGGAGAGGGAGGCTCCCTGGTGTCTGTAACAACAAGTGTGGAAGGTGTTTGAAGGAAGGAACAGGGATGCATTTGACAACGGTGCAGGGAGGAGGGGAACACGTGTGTGTCTGACAAGATTTTGAAGCACTGTTTGCTTAATGGGAGCTCCTGCAAAGACGAAGGCTGCGTAAGCCATCAAGAGAAGATGACTTCTCCCAGGGCCCTTGCAGCTGCACCAGGCTATGATAACAGAAATTAACTTCATCTCCTTTGTCTTGCTATCCAAGAGCCCCAGAATAGTAGTTATGAAAACAGTGCTGTTTAATATTGTCTTTGATCGAGCAATCCAACGGGAGCCCTGGGCTTGTTCTGCTCGGCTTTGTTAGTTTCAGACCCCAAGGCAACAAGCCGTTGCCTTCAAAGCCCAGGCAGGGCTGCATTAAGTGTGAAGCACACAGCAGAAATCCCAGTTTGTCAATTCAAATGGCACTCACCTAGCAGCAATGCCTGTATATTTAAATCCACAGCAAAGAGTGTGAAGCAGGGCACACACAGCTATACCCTCTAGAAAAAGCATGTCTCAGGAGCTAGCAAACAAGGCAACACCCTCAAACAACAGCAATGCAGGGTGGATTTTTCCTGGTATCCAGTTCTAATATGCTGCCTTTTTTATTTGCTGCCAACTGGTCTCTCAGTACACTACAGCCAGGCAAACTTCAAAGTGTGTGATGCAGGAGAACAGCATTACTGGAGAAGGAAGTTTCCATTTCTCTCTTTCACCTTCTTATGGTACAGATGTGCATCTTTTCTCCAGTTGCCATGTGGGCACTGCAGGTACACCTTGGCCAAGACCTCCATTCTAGGCAGGTGTAAATACTGGAAGTCACTAAATCTCTGACTGGTGTAGTTAGCAAGAGACAGCTCCCAGAAATATTTGCTACTTAACCAGTGAACAGTAACCAGGCAGTTACTGAAAATGGTCAATGCTAGTGGTGGTGTGCAAGGCAGCTTATGAGAACTAGAAGGGTAGAAACAGCTCATCTCTTTCGAGATGGGTGGTCATCTGAATGCACTATAACCCATATTGACCCAAGTACAGGGATTAATGGTCTCTCTGGAGGCAGTGCTGAGAGATGGAACTATGTGGTAAGGAAAGGACGGGTAAACTTGTTTAGTCTCTTTCATTGCTTAATTATGAGACTCACTCTACTTTGTTTTCCCTTCTCTGTAAAACAGGGATCCCATCAGCTTTTGTTAGGTGGTTGTATGGAGCTCATGAAAGTTATAAATAGGGCAGTGATTCTTCTGGTGCCTTGAAGAGCCCACTTCTCTGTTTACTGGGGACTGATGACCATGGTGTTTAACCTAAATCTTCATGTCTGTGTAAAATACATATAGGGTAGATTTGATTATGAAATGTCCTGGAGCCTGGTGTGCTACTTTGCTGTTATCATGGAGACTATGTCGTCTCATTGAAATAAAGGGGTACCATAGGAAATACACAATTTATCATTGAAATAAAGGGGTACCATAGGAAATATACAATTTATTGTAATAAAATCTGTGAAGTTGGAGGAGTTTCAGAAGCAAGTAGGTTAGTGATATTATTTTCTATGGCAAGGATAACACCTGCCATTATTGCAGCAGGGTAAGACTTAGACAGGCTGCATAAACACTTCAGGTATATGTTCTCTCAAATCTGACAGAAACCAATTGATGTTTAGTTTCCAGGACCAGGTGTTCCTGAACATTGTCAGAGAGAGAAAATAGAACAAGGATCTCTCTTCTGTTGTAGAAGTGCTTGTTCTAGCACTGCACATTGTTTTGTTATGTGCAGTGATGCTCAACACCTCTCTTGAGTTTAGCAGGCAACCAAAGGGACTAACCCTACCGTGTGCTCTCATATATATTTTAGGGAGGATGAGCAGAAACTCTGGACAGCACTTGGAGCTTTTCTGAGACCCTGGTTCGTTGCTTTCCTCTTGAAATTATTGCTGTTTCTCTGATCATGTACCAGTAGGACTTTTATTTTCTTCTCTGTACCATGTAAGGCAGCACAGTGACAGTGTGAAAACTTCATTGATCAAACAAGCAAGAGGAACATAAACAATGGAAAAAACTGTCTCTTAAAGGTAACTGAGAACTGCAGATGAAGTTGCTTTGCTGTGGTGAAATAATTTGTGTTCCCTCTCTGAATGTGCTCAAAAAGGCAACCATGGTTTAAAAAAACCTCATGCTTCATGAGTCACCATTGTTCAGTGCTGAAAGACAAGACTTTGGGGTCCCCATCTAGTTTTGTCCTTGATAGGAACTACTCCTGTCTCAGCATTTCAGTGTCCTCTTCTGTTAAAGGAGTATAGGGATTTTGGAGAATTTTAAGAGGAGTTTTCAGATAGTCAGATGCTGAAGAAGTACGAAGGACTTTAGATTATGAGTTACAGGAGAAAAAATTCAGTGTGTAGCTTCTAGCTTCAGTCCTGGATGCAGAGAAGGTGGATGGAGGGTAAAGGAGGCTGGAAATTAAAATAAGCCAATATCACAAACTATATTTTAATTGAATTTTCAATATCTTCACCTTGGATATTATCATACCAGACAGTAAACCCATTCACATTATTCTGTAACCGTATACTATCTACAGTAAAAGCACCAGCTATTAAAATGGAAGAGTATAAAAAGCTCTTTCAGTCTGCCTTCTAAATTGTTCAGTACTGTTGCTTATGCAATATTTTCTATTTCTGAAAGCTTAGAAGCCTGGAATTAAGTAAAGGAAAAACGTTTTTAGGCTGGTGAGGCAGTTCCTCCCCACTTGACCAGTGCAAGCTCTTTCAGTACAATGACAGTTAAAATCAGCCCCCTCAAATCCATGCTGTTTAATTACAAAGGAAAGCCACAGTATTTCAGAACAGAAAGATATGGGTTTGTTAAGATACTGGACTGATTCTCAGGGGGAGCTGAGCTTAATTCATGCCTTTGCCACAGGCTTTCTTTAAGTCAGTCCATTAATCAGTTTGTGCCTTAGCTTACCTGTCTATGCAATGAAAATGAAGACAAAGGAAGTTCCAGCCCCATCTTCCCCATGCATAAAAGATGCTCTCTGTATGACAGGTCCCAATCTTCTCTCTGTTCTTTTATTATTGTTTGGTAAAAAGGTGTCTTCTTTCTAGAAGGGAAGTTCAGCTGATCTAGGCTTTCTCTCTATAATGTTTCTCTAGCTTCATGGATAAATGTGGTACTATACTGATTTAAGCTGAGACAAAGTCTTTGCCATAAAAACTTGTGTAAGTTAAACCTATTGGATCATTCAATCCATCTTGTCAATTATGCTCACTTGTACCTTGTGGAGCAGAGTGGTAGTCTGTGAGTAGTTAAGGATGTGATTGAATTTTCATTATGAGGCTATTCTTTGTTTCTTGATACTCATAAACAGTAAAGAACAAGTTGGTTTGGGGAATGACTTAGCATTTTTGTAATGAAGTTGAACTCAACTGGATGATATTTTCCTGACTTTTATATATAAAAAAAACAAAAACCAGCATATGGTGTATACAATTTTAATTGTAAAAGTATTGATGAAAGCATAAAGAATCTCTTTCCCACCTCTATTTGTTGTTACAACAAAGAAAAGAGAAGAGAAGGAGGAGCATTTTGTTTTCCTGGAATTGTTCACTCAAGATCAACACAGTTGGACCAAGATGGTTTTAATTTTAAAAGTTAGGATTCCAGATAATGAGATCAAAATGGTTCATTGACTTGTTCCAGTGAGCAACTTCTGGAGGTGTAGGCTTTCATTAAAAAAGTGTAATCCTGTCTTAAACATTGTCTCTATCCCTTTTCCCATATCAAGAGAAAGTTTGCTCTAATCACAGATCCCTGGAGAGATCTGTTATTGGTAAAGGCAAAAAGTTTCCACTAAATGCTACTTAGAGAAGCTGATTGGAAATTGCCACTTTTGTAAATTGGCATTTTTCAAAGATTCCTCATTTGCTGGGTCCTTTCATTGATGGAGGGAAAGGTGAGACAATTACCCTTCTTTTCTAACTTGCAACATCAAGGAGAATAGCAAGAAGGATGTTCACCTCTTGTTTGGGTCTTCAGACATCAAAGAACGTGGCTAGATTATTCCTCTATGGGTCTCCTCAAACATTTACAACTTGCAGCAGCAGTGTTGGAGCTGTGGCTTGGCTGGATCACAGGAGAGCACAGGCCATGATGCACTCCTAAAGAAAGGTCATGAAGAGAGCAATGGAGCAAAAGTATGTGGGGAAAAGATCATAAGAAAAGCTGTGGAGATGGGCCCATTTGTGCCCCTTCGCTGGGTGGCCGGGGTCACATCTGTGGCTTACCAAATGCACTGGATTTTATTGCAACATCCTTTTAAAAGCTTTGTTATGCACTGTTTTCACCTCACCTCTTACCATTTTTAGCTTTTATAAGATATCTTGGTGAAACAAAGGTCCTTCAAAAACACCTTCAACCAGAGCTAGCATTTTCTTGCGTTTGCAATAGCCTGATAAGACAATGTGTGAGGGAGGTTGCCATGCTTCTGCATTTTGTAAGAGGAAGCAAAGATCTTCAGTGACAAACTATTCTACTTATATTTTATGACAAAGACTGGAAACAATTCTGTTCAGTCACTGAACTCACCTTGACTCATCTCACGCAAATGCCATAATTCAGAAGTTCTTAAGAAGTGGTGTGCAATACACAGCCATTGCCTATGGATTTGTACCATCTGTGGTATTTTCAGTTAACTGATGGCAAAGGTGCAGGGTATCCCTAGGGAAACAAAAGGCAGGCTCTGAATTATCAATTCAATAGTTCTGGAGCAATGACTTCTTTGCCAGGAACAAGGCTTATGTATTACTGGTCTACTGTGCAGTTAGTGACTAATGGAACAGCAACCCCAGTATATTAATTGCTATTGTAGCTGTATACAGAACATTGTTCTCTGTGACAGACATAAATTGTGTGCAACTATGTTGTCCCTTCCAGACTAGCTCTCTCTAGAGTTAGGTGTCAATAATGAAATGCAGCTGTTCCTTGGGGATGGATAATGTTATCTCTAAGGGCTTGTCCAGGCAGAAGCACATGGGAATGTTGATCTGAATTAAGTAACAAGGTAGGTTTCAAGTGGATTATGTAAAATGTATTAAACTGATGCATGCACACACACTTGTTTGGAATTAAAAATGGCCTTCATTTGATTTTGTTTAAATTTCCTTTACAGGGAAATCAACTAAATCGAATTAAAGCCACTTCAATGCTGGCTGAAAGTGTGAACATTAATTCTCCTGTGATCCATAGTAAAAGTTCACTGTGTTATTTTCCTA
>NW_008685098.1:9719-33955 GCF_000695815.1 Acanthisitta chloris | reverse complement strand
TCCTGGACATTGTGCTGAGCAAATGTGAAAGTTGCCTTAAGTAACCATTTTAACACTCCAAAACTTGGTGGAAGTTTCATAATTACATACTTGCTTTCTTTTTTTGTTTTGTTTTTTGTTTTTAATTCCCTCCTCTGAATCCCCTGTGTAACTAGTGCTGAAGGCTAGTGAAAGTGTACTTTTTATTTTTTTAAATCTCAGAACTTAACTCTTCCCTATAGTGAAATGGAAGCACAGAAAGGATGAGCAATTTCCCCACAGAAACCCATCACAAGCTGCCTGTAGAATCCAGCCTCCAATCTGCTGTGGTCACCACCGACACCTGGATGCTGCTTGTCAGTTTGCAGATCCAATTTGTACAAGGCTGGGAATTCAGGTGTCCATAGTTTCTTGTTTGGATCCTCTTATCTTTCTGAGAGGTAACCTTGGTCTCACAGCTGTGAAAGGAACCTTTTACTTTTCCCAATATTATGAAGGAAGACAGGGCAGCCCATCTGATATATGTGCTGTTAGACATCTTTTTGGAAGCCTTACTGAGAGCTGGTATTTCCATTAGTGAAGATCTTCTCTTCTGACCTACAGTCTTGGCTGCTCACTGAGTCATACAGGCAGACAGTGAGTTTGGGACTCTGATCATTGTGCAGCATGGCTCAACTGAGAGAATGTGAGAAGAGCAGTTGGAGCATGGGGAGGAGGAAAGCCAAGCCGCAAGATCCTTTTGTAATGCAGAGAGCTTTTCATGAAGTCACGTTAAAATGAGCAGGCAGGCCATGATTCGAAATGAAATAAACCTTTGGAGCCCTGGAGTTTTAATGTACTGTTGATAAATGGATTCTGTTCTTATTCATCCCACTCTTGCATGATGAAGAAAGAAACCTTTTCTATGAATTGACCTGCATTTCTTTCAATTCTACCTTTCTAGATAAAGCTGCAGTGAGCTCCCAATTCAGTGACTAGTTAATCCTGGCCAGGAGTTAGGAAGACCATTGGTACTGACAGCCAGAATTGCATTAATGGAGAAGAGCTGTATTCAGCAAATTCAGTGAAGAATTCCCTTTATATTTCTTGTAACATAGTTCTGCATTTCCTTAATGCAACACACTACACTTGTCTAACTACTTAAATCTGCATAGGCTCTCTTCTGTTTATTTGAAATAGCAGAGCCAATTTTTATACACATCATGAACAGTATGTCAGAGGCTAATGAGTGTGTGTATTTTCATTTTTTTTAAAACTTTCATGAGAAAGCCAGTGTTTTCTTGAACACTAGCAGAAGCATTTTCATTGCTTAACTATTGAACCTCAGCTTAAAAGGTCCAGGCATGGGTCAAATGCCACTGTCAGCTGGAGGGATGTCACCTAGAATAGAAGAGCCGCCAAACTTCAGGTACAAAAAACCCTGTGCTGCAGCTTCAACGGAGCACCCAATGTGTTGGTTCTTTATCTGTGGGTTTGAACTCTTTTCAGAATTCACAGGTGAAGAGGTTTTAGTACACCCCTCTCTCAGCAGGTCTGTATTTCTGGCATCTCCCGTCTTCCAAGTGTACATTCTGTTGATGTTCTCACTGGTTGGTTTGTCATCTGGATTGGGTCTAGTGTTTAGAGAGTTGAACACGAAAAATGCATCAACTACATGACAGCCAAGGGCATCAATAGGGGTCTACCATTTTGCACTTCATGGAATGCCTATGGCAAATTGTCACTACATGACAGCCAAGGGCATCAATAGTGGTCTGCCATTTTGCACTTCATGGAATGTCTATGGCAAATTGTGCTTGAGAAGTTCTCTCATGCCATACTAGTATGTCCAAGCATAGACTCAGCCCTTATCAACTTTTGAGGTTAACATTGTGTTGCTCTGATTGTTGGTGTGCTGCTGTTGTAGTTGCATTTGTCAGCGTGGAGGTCATTACTAAAAAGGCACAGCTTGAGGCAAGTGACATCCTCCTATATGCTCCATGTAGTACAGAGGAGATGACTGACTTGTTTTAAATCAGATATTGCTTTGAGGTCTGTGATATACATTGACTTTTTAATAAGAACCATTTTATACCCTGATAAACATGAGGCCAAATTTCGCTGTTTGTTTTCCACCTATAAGAATCGTGGAAACATCCACTGTGATCCTACACTAGTTAATCTGTACCCCAGTCTGGCATGCACAGCAAGTTCTTATTGTTTTAGGCAGACATTTGAGGCACGGGCACCCTGACTCTTGAGGAGGAGGAGAAGCTAATGCAAATACTATGTCAATGGTTGCACAGAGCTTATAGGATATATTTTGCTGCAGTCTGACATAACCATGGAAATTACCAAGCATTTAGTCTTTTGTTTTCTGTGCTGTAGTTCTGGACTTTTAAACTCTTAGTTCTTCTACAGGGAAGATCCTGTTACGCATATTGTCTCATATTGGCTAATACTGAGATTGTCTTTAGAAGAGACATGCTATTTAGGCAGGTCAGAAAGCATTCTGGTGAGTGAAGGATTGAAGACTTCATCTTCCAGTATGATTTACTTATACATATATACAAATATAATGAGACCTATTTTTTTCTGTATCCATTTAGCTTCACTTGTGGATATTTATTTATATTACTTTAAACTTGGCTTTTTGTGCACTAGGTTTTTAAGCTTCTATTAAGGCATTTAAATAGCCTTTAGAAATCTGGGCTTTGGTCACTCAGGAGGGCAGAGCCCATCAGCTGTCAATGAGATTTGAGCTCTGATGCATCTAAGTAATTTCTGAAAATGAGTCATCAGTCTGTGAAATGCATGGAGCATTCAGTATGCAGTGAGAACTAGCTTGCAGAGACCACTGAGGTGAAAGAGAGGAACCCAAGGCAAAGGAGAGAGGGATGACAAGATGGTGGAATCGCTGACTTTCAGTTCCTTGGCTTGAGTACTGCTCTGAACTATTCTAGAATACAATCAAGAAAAAACATTTTTGTCTATAGCATCCTAATTTCAGGTGAGCTCATTGCTAGTAGTCTTGATTGCCTGCAGCATCCCTGTGACAAGCGCAGATAGATAGAGCACCAAAGCTATATGTGACAGATTTAACATGGTTATGACTCTTAGTACTTTCTTGGTAGTCTTAGTTTTGTGTTTGTAAGTCCATAATTACAGTTCAAGTAAACTGATAGAACTTAAAATCTGCAAGGCTAGGAGTGTTGTCCTCCATTACTCAGAAGAAAAACCTCATGTCCTGGCCCTTTTGGTACTCATCAAATGCATAAGTGGAGGTAATAATTATGTATGTTTCTACAGGGCCTTTTACTCTGCAAGCATCTGATTTTTTTTCTGTTTTCCCCAAAGGAATTTCCCATCTCTTTCACACATTCTGTGTGTTCTCCCACACAGGATGGCATGCTCAAGAGACTTGTGAGTTTGCAAGGCCTGACAAGCTCTGGAAGGGAACAAGTGGGGTCCTGGGTATTTTAATTCCTAGCTTCTATTGCATCTGAAGAAGTCTTGAATGCTGCAACTCACTTTGCCTGCCTCTCTTACTTGCCCTATAATGTCTGGAAGCAGATAAATCCTATGACATGACTACTATATGAATGAGGAATGCAAGTTTTGTTCTGTAGGTGGATCATAAGTGATTGCTGCAAATAAAATGGACTATTTGATATTTGAGCTTCAATGACTTCTTGCAATTGGTGGTGTGAGCTACATGTTATTTGATGTCCTGACTGGGTAAAGATAGCTCTATTAGTGAGAGTGTGACAGAATAGTCCCATGGGCAGGGGCAGTAGCAAGGCCAAGAGGGAATAGAGAAGGAGAGCTAGAGAGCCCACTGAACTGAGACCTTTCTCTTTGTAGGTCACATAAGCCTTGCCTGCAGTGTCATTCCTAGAAAAATCAGGCTACTGTAGCATTGATTGGCTGAGGCCAGAGCTCAGATGTAATTTTCTCCAGTTGTGTTCAGAAAAGCCCTAAGTCATTGATTTCGTGCGTAAGCTTGCAGCTTGCATTGCCCAGCAGTGGAAGGTGTGGCTGTGTCCTGCTCTGGCTCATTTAACTTGCATCTGACCCAGGGCTATGGTAAATTAGGGTTTGTCCCTTTGAAGTGGAAAGCAGCTCCCATTTACAATATGCTGACTGCATTATCAGTCATCAGCATGCAATGAAGAGAGAGCCTTCACAGAAAAAAGTCTTCCAAAAGAACTTGATTAGATGGCAGAGAGAGGCAAACAGCAAACCCAGAACATCATGCCAGTACAGGTTGTGTTAATCTGCTTGTTTCTCTAGCCAACAAATATTTGAGTTCTCTCAGCCCACACATTTTCACTAGTAAAACTTATGTAAATATTCATATGTATGCCCTGGGCTCAAGTAGGTTATTTTGGTTTGAATTTAGCAACTCTGAACTGCAGTGAATGGATAGTGGTAGAAAATGGAGAGTAGCAGTCCAGTATACAGACACAGACTTGAATGTCAGGTTACTGTGGCTTAACATGCTACTGCTGATCAGCTGGGCTGAAGCAACTCCCTGCTCGTAACCTGTTCCATCCCTCTGGCAGATCTGCCAGAGAGGAAGGGTATTTGGCTAGAGTCAAAAGGTCCAGTTCCACTTCATTTATCTACCACAGGCATCCTTGAAACCTTGGGCAGGTTGCTTTGCTTCTTCCTGTCCTCCATCATTCGTTAGTAATGGGATGGTAATACCCAAATAGTTCCACAAATAGTATGCAGTATGCATAGGGAGAAATTTTCATAGCCATATCATCATAAACACAAGATCACCCATTCTTATCTTCCCGTGCCTCTTTGTCTTCGCAAATTCTGACTTTTTATGTAGCAGCTGGCTCTTACTAGGTGTATTTGTAACACTCAGATCAGCCAAGATACCTAGTTACAGATGTGTGCATCCTCCCAAAGAGGATAAACAAACCTCTGCTTCTGGCTGTAGTTGGAATTCTAAGGACAGTATCCTCCTCTACATCAGTGATTTTATGCTGTAGCCTATCTAAGGTGATTCTCAAGCATTTATCTGTGTGACTATAATGGTAGTGAAATGTGCCACGAGCTTTTATAGGCTGGTGAATACCAGTATATATTTTTTAATTAATTTAGGGATTGCTTACTGTTTAGGATGATCTCTTTCCGAGCCATTTCTATTTTTTATTACTCTTTGATTGGCAAGATGAATTTGTCAGTGTTATGAGTTTTTCAATTTTTGCAGTAGAAGACCTTTAATCCAGCCTTCCAGCAGGGAAATCAGTTGAAATTCCCAATGACATGTGAGTTCTGTCTCAAGGAAGCCCTTGTAGGACTGGGGCCCAATTATATTACTTGACATTTTACATAGTGGTATCAGAATGCTTGTCTAACAAATACAAGCCAAAGCCTGACCAGAGACAGCCTGCAACACAATAAAATAATAACCCACACTACAAGCCAATTACTTTAAATTGAATAGAGCAAGAATGTACCTTCCACATCTGGCTATTGGTTTTGAGGTTGTTTTTTTTTCATTGGTCAATTCTAGCCCAAAAGGTCTACTCTACTGAAGATGACCAACAAGTATGTGATTCCAAATGTCTCTTAATTTAATTAGATTTGGCATGAGAAGCTTTTAGAGATAATTGCCATTTGTGGGAATTTGCATGGGTCAGACATAGCTTCTACTACTTCTGTCATGTTAGCATTTAAATAAGCATTAATATTTTGAAATCTGTATTTCAGGCTTGCTCTTCCTAGGAATCCCATGCCTGGTAACAACAGAAAGGAGTGTTGTTGCTGTTCTAGTTGTTCTCTGTTTCCTTCATTTGATTTCCCATTTTCTCTCCCTCCAGGATAATATTTATTGGTTCTACACTTAAAAATGGCAATTTGGTGAGGATTTACAGAACTCCAGTCTTCAAAGCAGAGATGCTCATTATGCTCTGTCCACAAAATTCTCCTGTTTTTTTAAACTTACCACAGCAAGGATGCTAAAAATAAAGTATTTAGAGAATTATATTTTGTTATGAAGAATATGGATGTCTCTAATGGTACCATGTCCCCTAATTGCTTTGCTGGAAGGCCTGACAAGTGTATGGATTCATACATTTACACTTGACAACTGAATTGCTTCTTGCCAAATAAGTTTGCAGCATGTGAGGTGCTCATGGGATGAATCCTCTTTCAACCTCTTGCCAACCAACAGCACCTATGCAAAGCAGTACCTAGGCTGCATCTTCTGCAGGCAGCTGAGGGAGGGGGGAAAAAAAATAAATAAGAGACATGCCATTTGCTACCAGTGTTGGCAACATCAAGTGCGGTAGGCAGACCTCTGTGTCTTTAGTCTGGAGAATACACTTGCCCCTTCCCTAACCCTTGGTGCTGCCTGCAAAATGCAACCATTGATTCCTGGTTCAGGCAAAGTGTGGGCCTTTGAAGAGCCCCTCAGTCCACAACCCGCCATGGAGAGGGGTGGCACTGCAGTCGGTATTGATCCACGCCTGAGAAATCAGCGACCGTTGTATTATATAATTATTGATGTAGCTGGAAAATGCCACAGGCGAAGCGCAGCTCACTGTTTGTTATGCTGCATTGTCTCTCTCGTCTGCATTGGGCCTCTGTGTTTTGCCTCTTCTGTTCCCATTGCATGTTTATTTATACCGTGTGCCTTTAGCTTTCATATTTCTCTTGTGAATCCAACTTGGAAAAACCAGCTCTAGTTTTCGTTCGGGAGAAGGAGGGGTGGGCTGTGAAGGAAATGAATTCCTCCAGACACTCCTGGAGGCCCTAAGTTGAATACAAAAAACAGGGAGAAGGCGTGAGCAGGGAAAAGAAGCTTGGGAAGCAGAAGGCCCTTTTTATCTCAGCAGGGCCTACAGGGACTGCCAATCTTTTGATAAAAATGTAGACTTTAGAAGCAGCCAGAATGTACAGCCTCATCTATTACGCGGTTGGGACAAATGGGTTTAGACCTAATTTGCAGCAGCAATTAACTGAAGTCCAGCCAAATCCTCTTGAAGTCCTTTAGAATCATACGTACTTGGTTCCAGGAAGGCGTGAGGACAGGCCATTACAGGCTTCAGATGATGGTGCAGGAGTATGCTCTCCAATAGCCCAGGAGTGAGGAGAGTTGGTTGTTGGTACAACACCCAGAGAGGCGTGTTGGACCAAGCCTTGCTAATGAACTTCCCTTAATGAAATCACAAGGAGACGGGTTGCACGACATGTCTAAGGTGTCTTGGCAAATGTGGAAATAGGAAGGTGGAGACTAAAAGAGGTTGGCAGAGCTGGGGAACCCTCAGCTGGGGCAACACAGGACAAGAAGTGTGTGTGTGGGAGCAGTAGAGTTGGTGTGGGTAGTCTACAGCTGGAGTAATCTGTGTATGTGAGGACAGACTTATTTTATGTGGATGGTTTCCAGGGCAGGAGTGAAAGTTTAGACTTTTCCAGGCAGACATGAAGTGAGTATCCAAAGGCACAGCCCGTGGCATGCCACAGAGTGTGTGTGAGACCCCTGCTGCATCAGACCCCTCTGTGCCTGGTGCTAGCACACACTAGTACTCAGTGACTTCCACTGGAGCAGAAAGTTATTAGTCAAAATGTAAAGATAAAATATTACAACGTGCAGGATTAAATAATTGCACAGACTCCAGGCATCTGCAGGGCACGGTCCTGTACCAGTCAAGACAGACGGGCTGAGGATGTTGGGATAATGGGCCATTTTCATTATGAAGGTCTGATTCATTTCCAGCATGTGCAATGAGTTAGCAGTGTGTGTGTATGGGACTGCCCTCTCCTGGAGGAAATATGCTCTACTCTCCTCCTGTGCTTTCACTATCAAAGAAAAACTTTGTGGTTTTTTAAGTATAGATGACATATAGATTGACTCAGTGGTTTCTTGTGTATCATGCAGGACTGGTCTTGACCCAGTGCACCATATGCCAAAATTGTTGCGTGGCTGAGAGCCATGGGATGGCAGCTATTGATAATAGTATTTGTGCTGTACCTCAAAATACTTGAGCTCTGGCAACACGTCACTGCTCAGGTAGGAAGGTTTCCTGCTGTGAAAACAACTGTGTAGGGTCTGTTTCTGGGTGTTCCATGGGCCTGGGCTTCGGCAGTGCCTCTTGGCTGGCCAGTGGCAAAATGAAAGCGTCCTGCAGCCTTGTACAAACTCTATTTAGTTCAAAATCAGCAGACTAGTGCAAAGGTGGGCCTAAGCTTAATTTCAGAACCAGAGGTGGCTGATGAGGAAAGGCAGAAGGACAGTACCACCTCTAGAAGTGTTCAAAAGACATGTAGATGTGGCAAATAGGGAAATGGTTTAGTGGTGGACCTTGTCAGGTTAATGTTTTGACTTGATGATCTTAGAGGTCTTCTTCAACCTATGATTCTATAACACTTGTGCTCCACACAGCTGGAGCTGCCTGGGTCTACATGCTTCTGCTAAAATGCCTATGCCTCTAAAGGCAGTATAGCTATTGCCTTGGGAAAGTGGTCAGGCCACAGCCAGAAATCCCTCTTTGGTGCTGGTGGATGCTCTCTGAGCACAGAGAGGAACTTAGTTTATTCCCCAACCTGCAGCCACCATTGGGGTGATATTTTAAGTCGGTGCTTTTATTGCTGTTCAGAGAAGGCCTATTTCTACTTGACATAGCACCACAGTGCTCTTCCAGCTCCAGCTCCAGGATAAAACAGTGCACCTCACACCTCTGAGCAGCGTGCTGCTGTAGGGAGGCAGCAAGCAATCAGCAGAGATTCACTGAGGACTGCGATGCTGTAAAATAGCACCTCGGTACAAGATACAGGGAGGCGCTTACCGAGGCGACAGGGAAACTATACATTTCTTTTTTCCAATCCATTAATCAAAGTGCCTGCAGTTCCCATTGTGGTGAGGCAGGTGAGACTCTAATAAATATTGAGCAGTGAAACTTGATCCGTATCCAGGCTCTCCGAGCATTTTCATAAATAAGAAGTTGCAAAACAATAAAATAAACCAGTCTGCTTCCCAGCCACTTCTCTGTGAGCTCCTATTTGTGGATGCAGGGCTGCACAGCTGGCAAGGCTGGCTGAGCTTTGGCTGGGGATGAGGAACAGGCTAGCTGAGATTGGATCTCTGGGAAGAGAGAGGTTTACCTCCTCCCTTTGCTATCGATGGATCATGTGCGATGGGGCCTGCAGCTGGATTATTCCCTGACGCTGCAGCTGTGGCAAGCTGTTTTCTCAATGTCCCCTCTGTACTGGCTTGATCTTATTACTGGTGATGGCCTTGGAGTCGATACAGAGTTGGTTTCACATCTCAACAGAAGGCAAGCAGAGGAAGCCCTTTGCCAGGCCTGATGCTGCAGTCCTTGTTTGCTGAGTGGCTCCATTGATTTATGCAGGACTATTCAGATAAAGAAGCATTCTGTGTTATATTGCTTTTTTTCAGGTAACTCTTTGGGCTAACATGACTTTCATTTTTTCTTTTCAGCTGTTTCTTAGCTTGGTTTCCTACAGAAACATATCTTCTATGAGCATAGTGTCTGGCTATCTTTCAATCTCCTGTAATTACTGAATATCTTGACTGATTTCAGCTAAATTGAAAACTCAAAGACATTCACTCCTTATAGTTTTTATGAAAACAAGAGGAAAGTGACCTTGTTAGTTCTGCAGTTGCATGAATTCAGCTGTATGTTTGGACAACAGAGACTCTATATAGAAGAAATGTTAGCAATGTTGAAGGTAGCAGGAAAAGCCTCACTCAGACTTTTTCTGCCTGAAAAAAATCCCTGGAAACAAAAACACATCCACAGCTCCCCTGCACCAAAGAAAAAAGAAAAAAACCAAATCCACCCCAAATAATTCCACACACAACACTTACCAACCCCTCTGAAAAAACAGGCATCTCTAATTCTAGTGCTTATAGAAGAACTTGCTAGGAATGTTGGGCTGCACTCCACTTCTTGCCAAGATACTGTTTACCATGTTGGGCTACTGTTCCCACAAGGGTCTACGTTACTTGTTGCATTTTTGACCTCATGATTTAGAGGAAAGGGAAGAAAGTCCTGTAGCATTTCTGTCCAAAGGTATATTGATGCGTTGGGGTGCAAAGGTTTGAAGCAAGGGGAAGGAGAACAGTCCTTTGAAAGTCCACCTAGGTTTCTGAAGCCTTAGGGTTTGATGGGTTACTATCATCCCACTCTACCAATCAATAGGCAAGCAAGGAAGGTCTTAATAAGGCAAGGGAGTTGGGGCTCAGTTATTACAGGTAGCTAATGATGCTGAAACTGCCTGTGCTGCATTTTTACCCGGGTCACCCCTCCTCCAAATGGTGCAGGGTGATGCTTAGTCAACTTTTTAATAAAGTTCTTTGAGATCCTAGGAGCTCTAGGAATCCAAAGTAGCATTGTTGTTACTGGTGCTCTATAAACATTAGTAGATATAGTGCTTTCTGTTGCTGTTTAAAAGACATCAGTCTCTTTCCTTATAAAAGAGTCAATGTAACCAGTGGGACTCTGCTCTCCTGCATTGGTTCAAATTCACCATCCTTTAGCTTGCTTTTTAGTGCAGGCATGTGGTTGAGGAGATAGAAGGTGAGAGGCTTTGGGGTATATTCTTTTTCTTTGTTGTTCTGCAATGTTTTCAGTATTACCAGAAGGAACAGTTTTGGAAAAAAAGAAAGGGAAGGCCTAGCCTTGAAGGCTCAGTAATATGCAGGTAATTAAAGACTTGTTTCTGCAACTTCATGGAAGTTTTAAGATGTTTTCCTGAACCTTTTAAGGTTCACCTATTTTAATATCATACTTTGACCCCTGGTAACTGAGCTCAAGATTCAAAAAGAGATTTATGTGACTCATTTGTTCAGGTCTCTAAACTGTCATTGGTGTCAGTGGAAATAAGTGCCTGTCAACACTCATGTCTCTGATTCCAGATGCCTTCCTGTCCTGCAGAGGGTTTGATGTGATGAAGGATAAATGCATGTGGTAGATCTGGGACCTGGGTAGAATGAAACTCTTGGTTCTCTCTGCTTTTACATATGTGAGTAAAGAAGCCAGCCCCTAGTGTTTGCTGAAGAGCCACAGTCCCATTTGCTTTTGGGTAGCCTACAGCAATGTACACAATTGAGGATTTTCTCTGGTTTTCTCTAGTGCAGGCTACATTTTCATACACTGTGCATTTGTAATAAGCGTGTGCTGTTTGTATAAGAACTTAAAGTCTATGCCAAAATTCTCTTTCCTTGGCTTTAAGTATGTGGCCTAAGGGTAGTTTTATTCCAGCTATCCATAAATAGGAGCATGTTTATGTTCCCAGTGACCAAACTTTTGAACTAGATCACAGCTGTATCTTCTGCTCGTGCTGTGTCGTGCTAGGTACAGAGAGAGGTAGGGAAGCCCAGATGCTTTAAACCACCTTGCATTTTGCCGTGTCAAGAACTGGACTGTGGCTAGAGTGATTACAGTGTCTGTAAAACCAATTGCTGTCATTTTGGCCAATAGTCCTGCCCCCTTGGTGATGGAAGGGAGTAGACTGGTAGAGAGTATGCTCTGAGGACTTCTGAAGTAAGAAAAGAATACTCAGCAGGTAGAACAAAGGCTTTCATGGTCTTCCTTGCTTCAGCCTCTCCCAGACAGATGTTTCTTTCTGATATGAAATGCTGAGCAATGCTGCACCTAGAAACTTCAGCAGTTTTGAGAGCTGGAACTTGATTATCCACTGTGGAGTCTGCCTGGGCAGGGCAAGCCATGGCTCTAGCACTGGCAGTATCAGCTGTGGATTGCTATCTGCAGGGGAGATGAGTGCAATATCCCCTCTGGAGTGCTGCACTTTAGAGGACTTGCAGCATCACACTTTCCTTCTGGAAAATAGAAGAGGAATCTCAGCTGTGTTACTAACACCGCTTCCCTCAGCACTCTAGGTTTCCCTTGGTGGTATCCCGTCCAAGTATTGACTAGGGTGAACATTGCTTATCTTGGGAAATCAATGAGATGACAGCTCAGGGTACTGCAGTAAGAAGACAAGCAAGGAGATATGTATCTGCCTCTGACTTTTTTTCACCTCAATAAATATGTTTCCCTAATCCAATGGCATTGTAACAATACGCAGTAATTACTGTGGCTGCATCCTTCTCCTTTGATTTAATCAGACAGATATTATATGTTAAGTATCAATTGATTATTAAAAGCATATTTGCTGATGCTTCCAAATCCATGTAATGACGCATAAACAGTTATTTATTGCACAGCTATTAGAACTCAGCAACTTGACTTGTCTTTTACAGTCAATGTTTATTTAACATGCAATGACCATCCTGTCCCATTAAAACTAAATGTGCTAACTGTGTTTTGGGCATTTAATTTTAAAGCTTTTCGTACCATAATATCAAGTGATTATAAAAAGCCATTGTCTTAGCAGGCATTTGAAGCTATGCAAATATATTTCAGAAGAGTCACATTTTGATAACCTGCCATGGTGTTACTCTGGGTCATGATAGACAAACCATTATGGTGCCTCTAGTAAAGTAGAACCTTTTGATAATATAGTGGTGTTTGAGTTTTAAAATCCCTATATGACTTTGTTAAGAGAGGTTAAATACCCCAATTCATGTTCAAATCTCCTGGGACATTGGATATTGAGGGTTCCTTAGCTGAGCAGAGTCCAGCTTTCCTATTTGGGGAAAGCAGATCTGCTGTTTATGATAGGTCTCAGGATGCTTAATGCTGTAGGTAGAGACTTAAGAGGGACAATTCTCTTGACATTATCCTGTGCAAAAATTAGACTACTTAGGAAAACTGGGAGGAGTTTACAATCAAACTGTCTCTTCTTGTCTTCCTTTCTCATTGCAGGCTTGAGAGCTCCAGCAAATAAGTTCTCAGTAGTTTCCTTGCTGTTAGGGTGGCTGGGGCAGAGGACCCTATAGAGGCTGAGTACTTCTCTGTAATACTGTGATATAGCTGAGTTTTGCAAAATGTGGTGGTGACCAGCTGGACATAGGTGTTGTGTTGTGCAGCAGTGATGGTTGGCATGCATGGCTGGTAATGAAGCAATTGGGATGTTTCTCCATTCAATTCCTGAAGGTCTCTTCCTTCCACTTTCTTTGCTCCCAGGCTTGGAGCAGCTCAGGATGTTTTCTTTTCTTGCCAGAAGATGGTTGAAGGCTCGATGGTAGGGCATGTGTTCCATCTGCCTGCCCTTTCTGGAGTTTGCAGAGCTTTTTTTGCAATTCCCTTACGCTTCAAAGCAAATAAATAAATATTTGCAGAGTTATTAAAGATTTATTGAAAACTCCATATATTTAAACCATCTTGCAAAAAAAAATAGATGGGTGAATATTTATTATTTACATGTTAGGCATCCTCTACATATTTATTTATTCCTCCTTAATCCAATCCATGTTTCATAAATATTGCAAAAGACCCGTCAATAATACAACAGGTTTCCATTAATCCAGAGGAATAATTAGAAGACATTTAGGATAATATTGCTCTGTACAAATATTGCATGAGCCTGTGAAGAGAGAAGTTTTGAACAGCCACTGTCATCTGCGTAGCTGGGGCATATGCAAGCACCCCTCATCATGTCAGGTCGGGGTTGGCAAGCTCCTTGGATTCTGGCAACCTGATTCCTTCTGTGTGCTATTCTACCTCCTCTGATAACACTTGCTGTGCAAAGAGGTCCTTGGAATGACGAGCTTACTTCTCTAGGGAAGGACTGCAGTGTTTAATCATTCTCTTGTGAAGCAAGACTGTCTCCCACTTGGGATCACTCTAGATTTGCACTCAGCATAGCAGCAAGGCAGAGGCAGTGTAGCTGTGCAATTGCTCTTGCAGGTTTCCCAAAGCCTTTGCCCCATGCTGACAAGTCTACAGCTCAGTGTTAAATTTTGCCCAGGCACATGTAATAAACTTTACCAGGAATAATCTTGTGAGCAGGTGATCAATTATTGTGTTTCTAGAAATTATAACTAGCTTCTAGTTGTACTAATATTTCAAGATCATGAGGAACCATCACCCAGAGCTATTCATTCCCTTTTCCTGCTGTATCACTACCTCAGTTCAGAGATTTCTGTTTCCAATTACTGTTCTTGGAATCACACTTATTTAAATATTTTTTAAAAAAGGTTGTAGTTTGCTTTGTTCCTTCCCTAGTCCTTTTAAAACTGCGCTCACAAGGCAAAATTAGCAGCCTTATTCTCTAGGCTGTACTCATTAAGACTTTGACCTTCTTAATGCTCAACTTTGACTGGAGGGACTCTCCTGGCTTCTTCACTGTCCTGTAGCACACAGCCTTTAATGTCTGAAGTGCGGAAATATTTGAGACCCAAGTCTCATCTAGTCCAACTGCCTGTGTCTGACACTTGAAAAGAAATTTTTGGTGTGTGAAAGATGCTCACACCTCTGCTTTCAGATCATACACCTAGTTGAAGAGAGAACATAATCCTTAGCATAGATCAAACTATGAAAAAAAAGAGTTTTGGGGGAGCTGTTAATTGATTATTACAGTCATGTTGGTTTTGGCTTTTTTATAAGTGAATAACCTATATTTGGATAGATTTAAACAACTACTCAAGGAAACACTGACTGCCAGCATGTCTGTAAGATCACATAGAGCAGGATTGTATCTCTTTGCCTGTGCCTTAGTGTAGTGCAAGATCACCTCAGCTATTTTGGGAGCAGAATAACTGTGTGGGAAGATGTCCTGTCAGATTACTTAGCTGCCTGGAGAAGCAGAGCAGAGTAGCTTGATCAGCAATGCTGTTCTACTGTGTCCACACTTTTTCTAGGACCTAAGTTAAATCATTCTGCATGGCACAGACATCTTTGCTGTCCAGAGCCTAGGGCCAAAGAGCTCTTGCCTTTAGACAATGCAGACCATAAATCTTAATGAACCTAGTCTGAGCTCCAGCATTTGTACAGAAATGTGACTTAGCCTTATGTTCCTAAGCCTATAGCAGACAAACCACAGACTGCTTTGAAACTTTCAGTGGTCCTGTACAGGGTGTAATCTGATTGTTGTTTGGCAGGGGCAGAGGGCTGTTCGTTTCACTGGGATTTTTTTTGGACTTAGCTGGCTAGTGCAGAAAAAGACAGACCCAAAGATTAAGGCTGAAGGAATTGACTATAGCATTTGGCTAGCATAAGCAGCCAGCCTTTTGCCTGAGGAAACAGTGAGACCAGGAGGATACAGACTTTATGTAAAACCCTAATAGGAATAGGACTTAGGGACATCTTATTCCCATGGCACCGTTAAGCTCATTATTTCACCCCTCTGTGATCCCCACAGCAGTTTTTCCTACCTCCTTGTTGTTCACAGGTTTTAGAAGGACACCAGCTCTAATTTTCAATCATTATTTGCTATACATTGTCTCATGATCCCTGTTGAAGTCAGGGTTGAACTATTTTAGGCATTCTAGCTATACAAAGAAGGAGCTAAGGCACAGCGATTTGACCGATATCATGTGATGTCTCCAGCAGAGCTAATAGCTGAACCTCATAAGTCTTATATCTCCTGAGTTGCCAGTCAGAACTCCATCTTCCCTTGCTCTTTCATTTCAGTTTTAATAGACAACTCTAAATGTACACCTCCCTCCAAAATGTGACTGCCCAAATGAATAGTCAGAGAATAGTCTCACAGCCCAGAAAGACAACTGAATCCTGGGCTGCAGGTCAGAGGAGGCTATTCTCCCCCTCTACTCTGCTCTTGTGAGATCTCACCTGGAGTACTGCATATGGTTCTGGTGTCCCCAACATATGAAAGACATGGAACTGTTGGAGCAAGTCCAGAGGAGGACCACAAAGCTGATAAGATGACTGGAGCACCTCCCCTACGAAGACAGGCTGAGAAAGTTGGAGGTGTTTAGCCTGGAGAAGAGAAGATTGCATGGAGACCTCATAGGAACATTACAGTATCTGAAGGAGCCTACAGGAAAGCTGGAGAGGGACTCTTTGTTAGGAGCTGTAGTGATAGGACAAGGAGTAATATGTATAAATTGAAAGAGAGGAAATTTAGACTAGATATTAGGAAGAAGTGTTCTACTGTGAGGGTGGTGAGACACTGGCACAAGTTGCCCAGGGATGTTGTGTATGCCCCAGCCATGGCAGTGTTCAAAGTCAGGTTGGATAAGACCTTGAGCAACCTGGTCTAGTGGGAGGTGTCCCTGCCCATGGCAGGGGGAGTTGGGGCTAGATGATCTGTAAGGCCCATTCCAGCCCCTAAAATTCTATGATTCTGTGATTCTATAATAAGAAAAACTTGGTGTACCTTCTTGTCATTGATTTCAAAGTGCTTGTTTACCATTTTACCCCTTATTGATTAGCATTTGGGCTGCTTGTCAAATCTTTTGTGTGGTTGGCTTGGGAAGTAACATCCAGCTGTCTAGTGTTTTCATGTCATCTCTCCTAGTAAGGTACAGTTCCAGCTGTCCAGCACCTGGTCTTTCTTATGGTTTCCCCTGAGCATTTGTTATGGCAGATCAGACAGCTAAAAAGGGGCCCATTAACTGGATTGAAGGAGAATCCCAAAGAGTCAGAAGGTTTGCGATGATAAGCTTGAAAACACAATGAACTTTTCTCAAAGGAATGACAGGAAGTTCTGAGCTCGTATAGGAGTAGGTTAGGATTTAGCCTGGCTTAAGTGGGCTGGAAGACAAACTGTGCTTGCAGCAGGAGCCGAGCAGGGTTTGGAATACAGAACGGGAGAGCTTGATCTGAAACTTATGGGGGAAACATATTAAGCATATAAAAGAGCAGTGGACAAACGAGGACAACCTCTATAGAAGGACCATAGCGAGCTGGAATGAGAAAACATGTAAATCTTCAGGGAGAAAAAGCCAAAATACAATTCCCAGTTTAGAAAAAGTGAATACTGTGGATCAGTATCATAGTCCTACAAGGTGCTTTGTGCACTAATACAACTCACACAAAGGCTTTTGCACCCAATGTCATCGTTCTTATGGATAGCAGGGGGATTACTCCATTAGGTGAAAACATGACTGAACAGTGTAGTCCCTTATCAAGCTGAAAGTTCTTGGGTCCCATTCTCAAGTGGGGCAGTAAGAAAGGAAGAGTAGCAGAGCAGGCTGTCCATTCCAGGTAATCATGTCAATCCATGAGCCAGGGTGTGCAAAAACTGTACTGACTATGGATGCTTTTAAAACATCCATCTCATCTTTTAAGCCTAGTCCCACAGAAATGTCTTCATCTTTTGTGTTCCTTTCCTGTTGCCATGTTGTGTCAGGCTGACTGGTAGCACTTGGTGATGGTTGTATTTCAGCCCATCCTGTGAAAGGATTGAGTTGGATGTATCATGAGAGATGGTGAATGACAGTAGGGCAGCAGTGGAAGGATATTAAAAGAAAGATTTATTTATTATTTTTTTAGGAATAGCTTGCAGCTGTCCACTCTCTTACCATGAGCTCCTCATATGAGGAAAATAGCAGTTTTGTCAGTAGGAATGTGATATTGAAAAAAAATCAATTTTTTCCCCTTTCTGTATAAAATTTCTCTGCAAAAGAAGGGAGAGCAAATCAGGTGAAGAGGGCCCCTGCCATCTCCCTAGTGTGGTGGAAGGGTGAGCAATAAAGTAGGAGAAACTTTGCATAGAAAACACATCCCAGTGTGAAGCAGAGGAGATTCTGTGGGCAGAGGTACATTGGCATTAGAAGCTGGAGAGAACACATGTTGGCATATTCAAAGCGTTGGCTTTTTTGGCAAACAGCTGAGATTGGATTAATAAAATGTTCAGATAAAAATCAGGGTTTTATTAAAGTGTGCTCACACAGCGGCAGCGCCCGGCCGGGCTCTTGGAACGTGAGCTGGAAACCTGCCAGCCGTGTGCAGGAGTGCTGCTTATCATACCTGATAAGAAGGTCCTGCTGAGCAAGAGTGTGAAAGGGAGCACGAGCGGACAAGAGGAGAAGGAGAAGGAGGAGGAGGAGGAGGAGGAGGAGGAGGAGGGGAGGCTGGCAGCAGTCTGCCTGCTTCTTGCCCCAAGCCTTGTTCTGAGCCCACTGGCCCGTAAGGGTTTGCCCCCTATATAAATCCAGTGCACATTGGAGGAAAAGCACACAGGAGCTTCCAGGAGAACAAACAAGGCCAATTGCTCACGTGGCAGCTCCTCTCTCCTTCCTCCACTACCCCTGCTCGCCATTCCACAGCTAGCTCCCTGCTGTATTTGAAACAAGACTTTTTCTTTACTTTGTCTCTGCTGTGTCGGTTCGCTCGGTGCCAGATCTCAAAGCTAATTAAAAAGGGCACGGACTGGGCTTACATTTTTCCTTCAGTAGTGAGCTGTTGGCAGAGTTTCTGAGCTGCCAGAAGTGGGGACTGTGAACAGCAAGTTGGTACCAACTAGGGAGAGGGAAACCAAAAACTACCCTAGCTCCTCCGAGCAGGGAAATGAATAAAGCACAATTGGAAGTCCTTCAACAGATAATGCACAGGCCTGCAAGTGCAGTGTACTTCACAGTCTTCCTTACATACTTTGCTTAGACTTTGCATTGCACTGAACTCTCTCAGTCTGTTCCTACTGCTTTGTATTCAGAGAATGTGCCCACAATCCTGTCTTCTCCACCATGTTACACTTTCTCATACCCCATGTGTGAAAATGTGGCAAAATCTGCTTTCTCAGAATATCAGGCTCCTTCAATTTCCTAGTAAAAATGGGTACAGTGGATCTGAAGCCAGTGCTGGAGAATAGCTGGATAAAGTAAATGCTGAGCTTGCTGTATTACCTACTTGCCTCCATGGATTGCATTTGTCCAGTCCTGGAACAGAAGCTATAACCTGTGACTTGCCAGGTCAGTTGCTAAATGATGGCACTTAATTTTTCAGGCAAGGGAAGAGGAAGCTATTGTTGGGTTAATTCATACATTCAGGAAAATTGTAGATGATAGACATGATATTGGTATGAGCATGCTATTCTGCAATAGTTTTTTCTAGCCAGCTTCCAGCACTTATTCCAAATGTGGCACAGAGAACAACAGTAGTCTTCAGACATCTTACTTGGACCATCCTCCTTGGTACAGTTTTTTCCGTTTTAAAAAACACAGTGCTGTTCTCCCTTTGTCTTTAAACTTAAGGCCTGTCATGTCCCTGATTTCAAAGAGCCTTAAACTAATATGCTTAGACTTAGTATGAATTAAAAGAGCTACCAGCTTTGTTGAATGCCTTCAGCATGGCATAATGTCCACCCAGTACTAATTAACAATTCCCAACTGTATCTCCGGCCTAGTACCATATCTTGTGAGTCACCTGCACTGGATTATCTGCAAAGCTGTTTCTTCTGGTTCACTATTTCAAGGACCCCAGCTAGGGGTAGCAGAAGGGGAAGGCACTGTGGAAAGCAGCACAAGCTTTACCTCATCACCAAAACTGCTTTTAAACTCACCTGTTTAACCTTAGTGAGGGCTGCACCCTCTGAGATAAATGATTATTATTCTCCTTCCTCTTATTCTGCACCACTGTAAAAATTCCAGGTGAATCACTGGGTTTTCTTCCTCCATCCTCTAGCATTCATGTTGTGTGTGTGCAAGCAGAGGGAGAGCTGTTAACATGCTTGGGATTACTGTGCATCTGCACCACTGCTCAAAGACTCTCCTCAAAGCTGGGCAACATTCCAGCACCTCATCTGCCTGCCTGCTGCATCTAGCCCCTTACCTCCCACTCTCTCCCCTCTGCTGCCCACCCCCTAAATGCGTTTGTGCTGATGGGCCCATCTTTCCTCATCCACAGACAGGAGATGTGATTAGAGGGAATCTAATTTGTTTGGAGTGCTCTGGCGACGGAAGGAAATTATTCTGCAGCAATATTTGCAAATGCATTCATCATGGAGTCCCTGGCAATCCGTCACTGTGAGCTGATGACTTTATGATCTTCATGAAGGTCTGATTAAAAGTGCTTTCTAATGATCAGCTCAACTTCTCGTCCTGCTCCTCCTGTTGTGCACTTAGACAAAAAGATGGAATGAGGATGGAGGCCAGTCATGCACTGTCTATCTTTTGGGTTCCCTGAATCCAGGCTAGATGTACAGACCTGGTCAGATGACATTGAACTGCTACCACAGTCTGAGGTCCTTCTGTTCTCTGGTTTATTCCATGTGTAACAGCTTCATAAAGAATTGGCTTTTTTGGTTCAAGACTTCATTATATTTAAGTCTTCCTCCTTGCCCAGGGTGAGGAGCAGATTTGTTATAAGCCCTGGAGCTTCCTCTGCACCAGAAGTTCAGTCTCAGATACCCTCTCAACTTGACTTTCTTGCAGACAGCAAAATTATTTGTATAGACCCTTCCCAACACCAGAACCTGATCCCAGTCATGAAATGCAAGGGGTGGAGGGAGGGATAGGGATGAAGACAGCATTCACTGAAAAGGAAAAACTGCTTAGGTGGGACTTGTGTGGTATAGCAGACCCTCCCTGGCAGCACCATCCTGACTGAATGTTGACTTTTCTGTTACCCTGTAATCCCTTGCAACAGCTCACAGACCTCCTTAGCCAACTGCATTTTGGATGGGAGTTACAGAATGAGAGAAGCTGGGATGTATCAAAGCAGAGGACTAAGGCTAGCCACAGAAGAGCAAAGCAAAAGGGGCTATTACACAAATTGTACACTGAGCGTGCGAGAGCTGACAAATTCATCTGATGTCTGCAAGGGCTGAGGGGGTGACATGTCTGTGTAGACCCTACCTTTGCATCCAACATCACAAGTATGTACATCTTGCTTTATATTGTCTGTGGTGTTTGTTTCAGTTTAACTGAACTAAATAGGCTTATGAGGTGAAGATGTGGAAATGGCAGCCCAAACAAAGCAGGTAAGAAAGCTAAGAAAGCCTGCTAAGGTCTCTACCTAAGGACAGGGTAGAGCTAAAGCACTGTTAACTGTGCTTCCAGCAACCTGAGTAGCATACATAACATGTATAAGCCTGGACTTCCACTCGTGGCTCTGTCTGCAGCCTGACAAAATTGGGTATCTAGTTGTCTCTCACACTTCTGTTTGATCTGGTGAAGCTGTAACAGATGCTCTACTGTAGCCTTGTGTAATAGATTTTCTATCAAGCCTATACTTTGATGGGAAGGTATTCCAATCCTAGGTGCTGCAGTGGGTCCCCTGCAGCAGTAGGGCCATTCCCATGCTTCTATTGGTTTCAGTGAAGCTTATTGTGTGGAGCCCCTGTACTCTCTGTCTCTGCTAGCCTGTGATTCAGCAGTAGCTGTTCTGGGTTCACTAGATAAGTAGAAAAACTACTTGCAATTGTGTGCCCTTCCCAGATTTGCAAAATACAGCTTTCCAGCATTTTGTGATCTGCTTCCCTTTTCCCCTTTTGGGTACCCTTTAGCTTCGGAGGTCTGGGTAACATTTGCTTACTCCACTCTCTTCCGCCATGACTTGGCACTGTGACCACCTTCATTTGGCTCATGATTGTGACTCAGACTTCCTATTGTACTAATACATACAAGTGTGCCCTTAGTATAGCAGTGTACTAATAGGCTCCACTGCCAGACTAATTCACTATCTCCCACGGCATGCCCTTCTCACGGCTGCATCTTGTGCAACCCCTGCAAAGTTATCTTTGAAGGCTGATATCTCTGCTTCACTGTTGTACTCTGCTAAACTAGTTCTGTTTGGTATAGTCTAACCTCCAAAAATAAGTCTCTACTTAAAGATTACCTTACTATGTATTTCTTTCTTTTGTCAAGGTCATAAGAGGAAAATTGCAGCCCACCACAGGAAAAAGCGTGGATGTCATCTTGCTTAGACAGCTTTTCCTTCGAGGTGGGGAGGTCACTCAGAGAGGCCACATTTTTATGCTTGTGCTGAGGACTTTTCTCCTGTCTGGGATTCTTCGGCTCTATGCAACTATGGTGCTTCTTTTTGGTCAGACTACTACACACATAGCTGGAATCTGACTAGCTCAGGGTCCCCACTACTGGGGAGCTGTTGAGTACAAATATGAGTGAAATCAGTTTGCCTTATTATGATCTGGGGTAATTGAGTTTATCAGTGTTGTGTAAACACCATGGAGGTGAGATGATCTATGTATTCTTTTACAGAAGGTTCTTGTGTGTGTGCAGGCACATAAGATAAATGTGAAGACACACGAATTACTAGTCACCCACCCCACGTGCCTTGGCTAACATAGATTCTGTGCAAGAGCAGCACATAACCCCCAGCTGTAGAGTGTTTTCCCTTATGGTTCTGATACAGTTTCTTATTTGCCTCTAACCTTGAAAACATCAGAAACATCATTTCTTGAAATGCTCTGTTTCTTGACCCCTCCTGAAGTGAGGGTGTGCTCATCTTGCACGAGGTTTGGGAGATGGTTCTGAAGCACGAGGGGGCGAGGCAGGATGAGAACCAGCTGAGGAGAGCCCTTCATGTGGCTTGCTCCACCCCTGGTGCATAGGGAAGCGGTCACAGGCTGTGTCATTGCAACAGAGCTTAGTTTAAAACTTGTCTAAAGGTGTGGCAACTCTGCCTGGTAGCAATTCCACATTTAAAAACAGATATTGTGCTTGTTGAGAGCAGTTTTTTTCCCAAGATACCACTACAACTCCTTGTCTAACTCACCATCTGTTCAAGATGCTCTAGAACTTCCTGTTTTAGCTGGGCAGTTGAGGGGTTTGCTTTGTGGGTTTGCTTTGTTTTCTGAGTTTTTTGTTTGTTGTTTTGTTTGTTTTGGGTTTATTTTCAATACCTGGGGTAGACTGCAAACACCTCGATTTCTCAGTTCTTGAGGAAGGTGCTAGAAGTGACTCCCTCACCTTCCACAGGGTACAGATTTTCATATTGACATCAGCAAGAGATATGCTCTCCCCTTGCTTTTAGAAAGAGAATAAGTACAGAGAGTGCTTATCTTGTACCTAGTGTCCTCTGATTTCTTCGTTATCCACACACACAGAACTATGCTTCCTTTAGGCATGAGGGTCTGTTTTCCAAATTAATTTTCACACCATTCTCTAACACTTAATGAAGCTCTCTCTCATTTCAGTTAGGTTCTGTGTTGCAGGTTGGAAGATCATGCTGACAGATGGGGAAGAAATAAGATGTAGAAAAAAGTCGATGCTACTAGAGAGAGAGGGTTACACACTGCACTAAGCCAGGTGGCCAGGAGGTGCTCTAACCTCTCCTTTTGCTAATCTGACTCTCTAGATGAATAGGAAGGAGGTTAAAGGATCAAATGCCTCTACATATCTGGATCTGCAATGGATCCAGTAGCAGCAGCATCCTCACAGTAATGTTTACTGGCTTCTCCCTATTGCAGATTTGAGTTCAGCATTGTAGGTGCCACTCTTAATGTCAGAAGCTCTGCTTGTTCTAAAACACAAAAATGAAGGTGCAGTATAAATAGCAATTAAGAAAACTGTCAAATGGTTTGGACCATTAGGCAATCTTGAAGTTCCCAAGGATACCTCAGTGGGCATTTTCTAATGCTTTACATGTTACATATGCACTTTTCTAGCTAAGATGTTATGCAAGGCCTATCCTTGGTAAAGTTCTTCGAACAGAAGTTTTAGTGCTTGATTTGCTATGCGCTGCCTCCACATGCCTTCCAGGGAAAGGGAACAAAGGACTGACTAATCAGTTTTTCTCAGTGGAACTGGTTAGAGTGCTGTTGGGTGGTGGATGTGCAAGCAGGGCGTGGGTTTTGGAAATGTCCTTCAAGAGGCAGCACTTCATGAACCCAGACAGTGGGGTACCCTGAAGAGAAGAAAAAAACCTGATAATCCGTGCTTGACTGTTCTAGGTAAGGTGTGAAGCCTGGAGCAACGAAGTGAGCAATGTGTAGAAGCAGGGAGAAGCATATGTATCTAAAGTCAAAATTAAATAGTCTAGCAATAATTCAGCAAACCCATTTTACACCCACTCAATCCCTTGCTGGCAAATATTTCTAGCCACATTATCATCACTGTGTGGATTTAATATAAAGAAGGATTGTGCAGCAGAGTAAACTTTCCTAAGAAGTTTGGAAGTTATAAATTTCCCTAAGTCCTGAAGAGAAACATGGGCAGAGACACTAGTATTACCACAGGCCTGGCACCAAAGTAAAATGTATTAAGTTGGAGTGTGGATCTTCACTCTTGACCAAACAGGACTTTTACCTCTCATATGGAAAATTACATTAGGGTACTGGATTGCAACACAATATTTGGTAGCCAAGTCCTCAGGTTAGAGGCAGGGAGGATACGGATGCACTCAGTCAGCAAGGTCTCTCACTGTGCCCTAAGCATTTCATTTATTTATTTATGGAAGTATGATTGTATAGAGAGCTGTAAGGACTATCAAAGCCACGTGTTTGATTACAGACTATGGAATAAA
>NW_008685098.1:4353-9452 GCF_000695815.1 Acanthisitta chloris | reverse complement strand
TGCCCAGGGTGGTGGTGGATTCACCATCCCTGGAGGTTTTCAAGATGAGACTGGATGTGGCACTTAGTGCCGTGGTCTAATAACAGCAGTAGGGTTGGACTCGATGATCCTTGAGATCTCTTCCAACCTGGTTGATTCCATGATTCTATGATTCTAAGTTATGTTCTCAGCCACCAACATAGGGTTGCTGCCCATCTTACATGCAGTTACTGACCCTCCAGTAAATTTTGCACCCTTCCTCATGCTTTGATGTACACTGTGGCAGAACTAAGGTGTGCTCAGCGACAGGACATCCCACTCTTGTCAGCTGGAAAGAGATTGCAGCCTGTCTTCAGATCCCTGGCACAAACTGAAGAGGGCTTTTCCCACTACCTTTCCTGTAGCCCATGTCTGCCCAATTAACTGCCAAGGCACAGAAATGCATTCGTATATGTTGAACTTCTTATGTGCAGAAAGTATTCCTGTTGGGAAAAAGAACCATGGATATGTTGAAAATAAACTTTTCTGGGAAGGAGAACAACATCAGTTCTGCCAGGGAAAAAATGGATATTCAAAGGGGAAATTTGAAACACACAGTTCAAAAATCAGCATTTTGACTGAAAATATTCCATTTCTGTTTCTCGGCTTAAAAAAAGGGGGAGAAACAAAATTATAGTTCGAGTGGAAATGTCACTTTGTCACGTATGCTTTTATTACATTCCCCAAAAAAAAAAAAAATATAGGAATCTGACACTTTAAAGCAAAACAGAAGAAAAAATTGTCACTTTGAATCTGTTCCAGACTTCAGTGGGAAAACTGACAGCTTTTTGATAGAAAAGACTATCTCAAAAGAATTTTCAGCTGAAATTCTGTGAAAGAAAATGTTGATTCCCCCCACTGTCCCAAAGAGTTTTGGGTAAAAAGGAGGCAGTGCAGCTTGGGAATTGAGTGTGGTATAGGGACTTGTCTGAAGTGCTCTAATATGATACTCTCCTGCAGATGAGCTTTTCTTCCACTCCCACAAGAAAAAAAGATGGTATGCACCATCCTACTCATATGAAAATACTCCACACCGCTACATAGATAGGAATGGGCTGAAGCAAAAGTGAAGAGAGCTAAATGTGCTTTTCTCATGCTAAGGAAGGTTCAAAGGTTGAATTCAAGAGTATATTTACAACCCCTGCTGAAACACTGTCCAAGTTTTCCTTGGAAAGCACCATTTCCTTGATACAATAGCTGTTCATGGAGAAGGCTTGGTGAAATGATTGGTTTCAGGTAAATTTGTATATTTTGTTTTGACTTGGATTTCACAGAACTGCAGACATGCTGACTGGAAGGGACCACTGGAGGTCACAAAGTGTGGCCTTCTCTTTAGGTACAACTGCTGCCCATGTCACATCAGGTCACTATGGCTTTATGTAGCTGAGTCTTGACAAGGTTGCAAGTCCTACTGCTTTTTTGGGTACTTGCAACAGCTTCCCTTGTACAGTTTTTTTTTCCATATGTCCAGTCTGAATTTCTGCATTTCAAACAAAAGGTCCAAGTGGTAACAGCAGAAGATCTTTGTCCTTATCAAAGCAAGAAAATTCAGCCTTATTGAAAAAAAAGATTCTTGCACTCCCAAACAAAATGGAAATTCAGCCTTATTGAAAAAAAAGATTTTTGCACTTCCCAAACAAAATTTTTTTTTCCCAATATTTTTATTTCACAGGAAAACCTATCATCTGAGCATGTTTCCTGGCCAAAAAAAATAAAATAAGTGAACTTGTGAATTTTTTCTGAAAGAGAAAGAAAGGTTTTGACAAGTCCTGACAGTATGATGATTTTAGGCATAAGCATAATGGTACATACTGATCAGAAGCTGAAGGCAGGCAAATTTATACTAGAGATGAGGCAGAAGTTTAAAAGGACAATACCAGCTGGTCCGACTGGGTTTATGGTAGACAGTCCTTCAGCTGGAGTTTTTTAGTCAAAACTGGGTACCTTTCTAAGAGATGATGTAATGCAAACAACTTTCTTCACAGTGCTGAAACTGCTGAGTGAGTTGCTTTCCAGTCCATGTTATCCTGGAAGTTGTATTAGCCCAAATGACCCCTTCTGGCTTTATATGTGTTTCCTGTAGCAATATCAAAAGGCATTAAGTGGTGATCAGGATGCTATAAGTGCATACAGCAGTCCCTGCCCCCAAGGGTCAGAAATTTGGGATTGAATAACAGCTAATTTCAGACCTGCTCCTTTCTATCAAGACCTGTGAAAGAAAAAGAGATTGAGACTGGGATGGAGTTAAGAGGGTAAGGGGTGCTAGAGAAAAAGAGGAAAGGGTGTGTTTGAAAGAGTAGTAAAGGCATGGAGGCACAGTGCTACATGTGTCTAAGGGAATGGAGGAAGGAGACAGGAGTGGACCAACGCAGGGTGTGAGGGGAGTGGATGATGGTCCCTCAGAGTCTTTATGAGGAGTGATGTTTGTCAAAGCAAACACCAAAGGCTGTGTTGTCCTTCTGATTTCTTTGGTTTACTTGTGGGGGTTGGGATTATTTTTTTTCTGCTTACTTCATTCCTTTCTTTTTTTCCCTTTCCTCTTTCAGCTTTTATTTTTATGCCAGCAAGCTCCAAAAGCCCAAGGTGGTTTAATGCCAGCTTAAGTGCCTTTGATTTGCTGTCTGAAGGCAGGGTTGTGAGGACCAGGGCTGTTTCCTTTGCTGTGGCTGTTTGCTTCCAATGAGCAAGTTCAGCAGCCTGTGGGTATTTCTTTTCTAGTTCTGCCTAGATGGTGTGTATCCCTGTCCTTGCAAGATGAGAGAGAAGTGAAAACAAACCCTGGGAAAGTGTACAAAGAGCAAATAAGAAAGGAAGAGAGGTCAGCAAAGAGGCCTGGAGGATAGGTGTGAGAAGGGTTGCGGGTAATGTGTTGGCTTATTGCTGTAACAGTGAAGTTACATTCACAGCTACCTTGCAGGGATCTCAGCTGGGATATAGGAGCCACAATCAGACCACTGAGGAGGCAGGATGAAACACCAGCCTGGGGCTTGGGAGCTGGAGTTTGAGCTTCCTGCTTTTCCATGGGTCACTTTGTGTTACCTTAAAAGAATTCCTTAAATTTGCTGTGCTTTAATCCCCACTCTGGCAATGAAAATACTAAACTATAGGGACATTTCACAAGGATAAACACTTCAGGATATAAAGTGCTATGGTATTGCTGTAGGGCTGAGCTCTGTGGATCCTCTTATCTTCAGATAGCAACTCTGCTGTCTTTGGAGTGAGATGGCGATCAGATGGGACTTGAAATTCTGATGATCTTAGATGTTGAAAGTACTTTTACCAAATGAAGGAAGGCTGTGACCCAGAGGTGAGCTATTCCTGTATAAAGCCTCAAACAATCTTAGTGCTTGAAACTTAATGCTTGTGCTACCAAGCAAAAAGAGACAGAGTGATGCCCTCTTGGGCTGAATGTGGCCACAGGTATTTTCCTCAGAATCCACTAGTTTTTCAGCAACTCTTGTCATAAAGCTCCTTCTTCCTCCAAAATCTTTTCTGGAACTGCTTCCAGATCCTGCCCTACTCTAAATTGCAGCCTGCTGGGGAATAATCAAACACACAAGCCTTTCACTTGGTTGATCATGAACTCAGAACCCATTTCTGGAGTAAACTTGGATTCACCATGTTCTGTGGCTTCCTCTTCTGTTTTACAGAAAAGCAAGTGTTAAAGCAGGTTACCTGATAAGGATTCTGGTATCTACCATCAGGAAGTAGGATACAAGTTTCAGAATTACTTTATTTGCCAAATTACTTTATTAGGCCAAAACATTTGTTAGCAGGCATGCAAATCAAGTTGGTAACATTTTTTTTCCAGGTTTCAAAGATGTAATAAGCCTAGCAGTCCTTGGTTTCTCCTGCCTGCTCATTTGCTCTCTCTGTGGTTCAAGCCTGTGTTGTATTTATTTGGGCTCAGGGATTTCAAGTATTCATGGTGAAGTTGCACAAACCATGCTGCCACAGTATGCAACAAGCACTTAGACTGCAATTTTAGGGGTGTGCAGCCTCCTCTGTTACAGCTTGTATTGTAGGTACACCCACCAGTGTGTGCCCAGTGTATATGCAACACCTAAACTAGAGAAAAGCAGTCTGGCTTATTTCCCTAGGTCATATTCTTTTGCTCTGGCAGGGGTGATGGATTTGTCCTTCCTTCTACTGCTCTCCTACAAATAGAAGCTATTATTTGTAAGCCAGTATGTTATTGTCTTTTGAAGACAGTGAAATACATGTGTGGGTGCATGTGAAGACTTGTCTTTTGAAGACAGTGAAATACATGTGTAGGTGAATGTGAAGACTTTAGTGTGTAAGGCATTAAGCCTGTAGGTTGGCTGCCCTGCTTAGTATGAGCAGCAATTGTTGGTTGGCAGCAATGGTGTGACTCCATCAGGGACAGACATATCACCAGGAAGTTCAGTGGTGGAATTTTAATGATGACTTCAAGGGCGCTACCCAGGGCTAGCCTAGTATCTTCTTCCTTCTACATCTTCCACATGATGGCTAGCTAAAGCTGGATATTTTTGCCAAACATAGTCTCTGTTTCAGTACTGCCCATGCTTGCTAACACTGGAGCTCCTGAGCTGTGAGATTTTAGAATCTTTGTAACAAAGCAACAAACCCCCTCAGTCCCATACTAGAGAGCTGAAAGCTTTGCAAGTAGTGGAGGAAGATAATTATTTTTCAAGGAGAGACTTAGAAAGAGTACACTAACTGCTTGTAAAATGGTCTTTGTCACAGAGTAAAGATGCAAGGTAATGCATCTTCAGTGTCTTCCTGGGTCACAGATTATTTAACTGACTTTAAACTTTAGGAGACAGGCCAGCTTGAGGTCTCTGTTGGCATATGCTAGCCAAACTCAACCAGAGCTAAACCATTTGCCCTGACTGCCAGCATCCAATAATGTTAGAAGGAAAAGCTACTGTTTAGACAAAGTGGGACCAGCAGCCCCTCTCTAATCCTTAGGTAATGGTGTGTGTGTTACGTTTCCTCTCCAGCATCTTATTTGCTACTTGCAGAGCAGAAAAAAAATGCTTAGCAATTTTCTTACTGCAGACAAGGCCTAAGGGACAAAGCGTTGTTTGGGAAAGGCT
>NW_008685098.1:1609-4318 GCF_000695815.1 Acanthisitta chloris | reverse complement strand
GAAAGAGACAAAGCTTTTCCCTCTGAGAATAAAATGACAATTGCCATTGAGAAATCCAGCAAATCTTGTCAGAAGTCTGAACTCAGGGGGCCAATTCATCCCTCTTTTGTCTCCACTGAGTCCCATGCATTGTATGAGCTTTTAGCCTAGTCTTCCATATGACTAAAGCCCCTTCCTGGGCTGGGACAAATGGACCCAGTAGTGTTGGTAATGCTGTCAGGAGTGGGAGGTCTGCAGAGAAATTGGAGCATGCAGAAAATTCAGGGAAGGAGAAGGGACATTGATATGGCTCCCTCCAGAATGGGTGTATGATGTGGTAGAGGCCCAAAGACAGCACCTTATTTCCCACTTCCCAAGCAGTCCCTTCTGTGTGCAGCTGTGAGATCTATTCCCCTGTCAGGTAAAGCCAAGCAGCCATTGATTGGCAGCCAGATGGAGCAATGAAGGTGGATCAATGTGAATTGGATTTTTTTAACTTTAAATAAAATTTGTATCGGCATGAAGTTAATTAATAGAGAGCTGTCAGAGGGCTCCTTGGCACATCAGTGTGTTAGGAGGCAATGATACCCTTTGGGGAGGTGGTGGGAGGAGACTGGAGGAAAAGGGATTCAGCTAGCAGCGAGCTGAAATTAAAAAACAGGCCAGTCTTTCTCTTGGTCCTGTTTCAACATTTTTCATCCTTTCTTCCTTCCTTTGAGATTGCTTTGTCTTTACTGATGTACCTTCCTGGTCTTTTGGCCTTTTGTTGTTCTTGTTGCTTGCTATCTGAAATCTCCCCTTCTTAATGGAAACGTTGCTCTACTGACTTCTTGTGTTGGCACAGTTGTTTCTTGTTTTGGTTACTTGCTCCACTCACAATCTCTTCCACTAAGGAGAAATGATGAGAATTCAGTCAGCAGCAGCAAGGCACAAAAGAGTAGGCTGCAGGTGTACAGCTGCGAGGTATCTTGTGTATCCTACAGCCCATGCAGCATATGTGGTCTAATGTAAGGCCCAAAAAAGAGCATTGCTGCTCTAACAGCCTCAGGAGGGGATGGGGCAGGTGATGGGGTATAGATTACCTTTCAAAGAGAAATAGCAGATCAGTCTCACAGACTTCTCTGTAGCCAGCTGGTGGTAGACTTCAATGTGTACATAGGAATAACTCCAGCATCTCCTAACAGAACTACATGAGGGCTTTAGGTCTGTGTATATGCAGACATTTCTCTTGACCCTCTGAAGGATGGTGCCTTAAAGGGCCTGGTCCCACTTAATTTTTAATTAAACTTTCCCAAAGAATAGTAAAATTGGACCTTCTCTGTGAGGAAGGTAGTGATTGGAAGCCCTGGGGTTACAGGCCAGCCTGGTTCCTGCAGGGCTGGTTCACTGCATCAATGATCAATGTCTCTTCGATGCTGCCTCTGACTCTGAGCAGGGACATGACGGAAAGACACAGACTGGAAACCAGATGCAGTTTCCATGGCAACATCCAAAAAAGAGGGATAGTGACTGGGGGTGGGGAGAATTAAAAAAAAAACCAAAAAAAAAACCAAAAAAAAGAAGAGGAGCTTCACAGAGATTTAGGTTTCACACATCAGTGAATGAACTTTGACACTGGCTTGCCCAGTGCAGAAGGATGCTGCTTCATTCACTCTGTGCCTTCTCCTGCATGAGGAGTAGTGTGCAGGATACTCTCTCAGAGTCTGTTCCAGCCTCAACACCTCCCTTTGGCCAGCAGAGACAGGACCAGGGCACCAGTGCCCTTCAGCACACACCTACTTCAGGGCCTGCACATCCCATTCAGGGTGGAGCAGGGTGAGACCTTCCAATTGCTCCAGTCCCTGCCTCTCCCTGTGAAGAATGTGTTAGGAAATGAGGTGGGAGAGGCAGCTGGGGGACATCTCTGAGCTTTTCCAGGCCTGGCTGCTTGCTGAGGTAGACAGATCAGGGCTAAAGGCATATTTTCCAGGCATAGGAGAGCTCCCAGCTGCTACTGCGGGCTGTGGAGGAGCAGAGGGTAGCTGCATTCCCAGCCTTTCCCAGCAGGAGGCACAGGGAAAAATGGTATAATGGAGCTGGCTTTGTGAAAGACTTTCATCTCCTCAGAAATTCTCCTTTCTATGATTTCCATGCATGCCCACTTATCCCATTATCTGTGTCAGGAGGAAAACAGAATCATCAGCAGCCGTGATTTGTATCTCTGAAGATTTTCTTCTCAATGCTTAAGCAAAATCCCCTCTTAACCACTTCTTGTCCTTGCCTTCATAGGTTAAAGCGTTTCGGTTCACGGTTTTTCTTATATTCTTTCCTTACTTTAGAGTTCAATCCTGTTGCTGCCTCTTACAGCTGCTTTTCTTAGGCTCCCAGATATGACCTAACATAGAGTCCAATAATACGGTATACTCAGGCCTGGATCAATAAAGCTTTTAGATGCCTAACTCCTTGCTTTGGTGCTTTACTCCTTCACATCTTCCCTGTGGAGCAGTAAAATTCCCATTTTACAGAGTGGCACACTCAAGTAGGAGTTTGCTGATGCTAGCAGAGGAAACTGTGAAGGAGCTGCAAATACTGTTCAGCAGCTACTACATCTGTTTTGAGAACCTCAAACTAGTATCCCCATGTGCCATGAGTTACTAACCATTATTGTATGGAGATCTTGCTGGACTTTCCTGTTGCACCATAGCTGTAGCTGTGACCCCTAGTCACAGCTGTGACCCCCTAGTTACTCTT
>NW_008685098.1:0-1589 GCF_000695815.1 Acanthisitta chloris | reverse complement strand
AAAGAGGACTTGCTGAAGCAGGACCTTCTGAGTAAAGCAGCATGTTACATCCACTGATTACTTCAAATGCAAAATCTAGACCACGCTGCTCTCACATTTTGGAGGTCTTCAAAGCTAAGTCAGGCTTTACAGCTCAGCCATCATCTCTAATGACTGCTGTTGATGATGCTTGCTCTGACTCTGAGAGTTTGGGCCAGCTGCCTGCTCTGGCTCTTTCATGCTCTGGTGGGGTTGGGTTGTAGCATTCACTGTAGCATCAAGAATGTGGTGGGTGGCCTGAGCTGTACTAAACCAATAAATATAGAGCAGAAAGGTTGGGCTCTTTCATTTATGGTACAGCAGTGAAGTACTTACTTAGAAATGTGCAAGTTAAGAATAGGCAGGTATTAATAAAATGTATGAAGCAACTACTGAATATGAATTTATTTGCAAAGATCAGATCAAAATCCAAGGTGTCAGTAAGCCTGTGATCTCGAGGTTCACTCCTATTGGAATTAGGCTTTGCTGATAAAAGTGCTGCACACAAGGACAGTAGCAAAGCACCAGCTTAGTATTTATTCTCAAGAAACAATACCTTGGTAATAAAGATTTCCTTTCCTTCTTGTATTTTGTTAAAGTCCTTACCTCATGTTTAGAAGAGACAATATCCTTATTGCTTCTTATTTGTGAGTGCTCCTGGTATTACCTATAGCAGAAGTTGTTCAATCTACGTGGGAAAGGGCTGCCCTTCTGGCTGGAGGTGTAGTTTGCTAGATGGTGCTACCATGCAATTATGCATTTCTTTTCTAATGAGATCGTTAAGAGTGCAGTGCTTGTCGCTGATTAGAAGTTCCTAGAATAGAACTTGCTATTTTCTTCTAATTACATTATATAACAGTGTAATTCACAAGGATAGTAGTTAAGACAAAGTATACGGATTTAGGAGATTGGTTTCTGTTGTGGGGTGGATTTTCTTTTTGGTTTTTTTTTTTTGAAGACACTACCACAACCTTTTTGTATGACATTTGGGTAAGTCACTTAATATTCTCTGCAGCTGAGATCCTCAAAAAGTAAATAGACACGTAGATCATTAAGTATCTCATTATCTTAGAGGATATGGACTTCTGTTCCCTAGATGCCAAATGGGGGGATAACTTCAGAGATGCTTGTAAAGCCCTTTCAGATACCACAGTAAATATTAGAAAAGCCAGTAAATAGTAGTGTGTATATTATAAATCTATTTTACTGGAACTCAGTCTGTTGCCACAATATTGGTTATCCATGGAAATTAAGTTTCATACAGTTCAGAAAGAGCCAGTTCTAAATTACAATCAAGTCATCAGCACATGGAGTGTAGGGGATGCATGGACTGCATAAAATGGGGTGAAGCTGGGACCAAGTTCACACCATTTTTTCTTTTGTTACCATTGTAGCTGGAAACTATGTTGGCTGTTGAAGCCTATGTGTTTTAAGAACTTGGGTCATCATCATAATTTTCTAATGAAGCAGACAGGACATGGGAGAAGCAGACTCTGAAAGACCCAAAATATGAAGCAAGTGGATTAAAAAGAGTAAAATACAAGAAACAGTATGAGCTGGGAAGCATTGAT
>NW_008685097.1:0-22805 GCF_000695815.1 Acanthisitta chloris | reverse complement strand
CCATCCTGGCTAAAACCAGGACACATTTCTAATAGCATGAACAACAAGACCCTGTCACTGACTCATACTCAGAAATAGTTTGTAAGAACACATGAGCATATTATGTAAATAGTTTAGAATGTGGAGAGGATGTTAAGATATAAAAGTGAAAATTTCAAAGTGATAGAGTGGTAAAGAGAACAAACCTTCCGAGAGCTTAAACACTTCTAGTCACATCAAACTGAACACAAGCTATAAAATTAAGTATAAGTTGTGATGGAAACATACCGAATTGCATTCTTCAAAGGCCCAATCTCAGTATCTAAATTGGTGGGGTTTTTTTCTGATATTGCTTTTAGTCCTTTTCCTCCAACACTTTGCCAAATTGTTTGTTACTGCATAGAGTCAAATAAAGGATTACTCAAGGTAGCTTTTGGTTTGCGTAACACATAGTAAAGTCAGCTGGCAAGAATGTCAATGAAAAACAAATACCCTAAATGTGACTATGAACTATATTCACAGATTTAGAAGATTCTGACTTTGTTTTCACTTGCTGAAGTTACAGATGGATCAAGAGATAAGAGTATTTTGACATATGAAGGGATCTCTTTCCTTGCTATGTGACGTGCCTATCTCTTTTCTCATTCAATGCCTAAACAGATTTAGAACTGTTACTTGATTTCTAAGTAACTGGAAAATTGCTTACTAAATTAGTTACTAAGATTTATGTTACAGACTCTAGAGCTGGAATCTAGTCTTAAGACCACTACATTGCTGGAGCTTCTAGGGAGTCTATGGGCAGATAGCTTAGAACACAACTGTTTGGACATTAATCCTGGGCTGTGGCACCTTACACCACTGCCAGAGTATACAGGAAGACAGCCTAGTATTTTCCAAGGATTTTTCAAGGATTTCAATACTTTCTGTGAATCTTCTGTTGCTTTTGCCATGAGCTTCAGGAAAACAGATATAAATTATTTGTCTAGAGGACTTTGAAGATTTATTTGCATAAAAATGTGTCCTAAGAAATTAACAAAATTTTGTTTGTTTGTTAGTTGGTTTTTTAGCTCTCTACCTCAAGGAAATAATGGCATTTGTGCTAAAAATCTCCATTTTCATTATATGTTTGACCAAATTATACTCACACTAAAATAGTGGTCAATGTTGAGAGCTTGATCTTCCCCAACTGGAAATTGTAAGCACCTGTGCAAAAACCGTGTGAGAACTATTATCCTATAACAGCCTTTTAAACTTTTTTTTAAAGAGGTATCTGTATCTGTTACATTTGTGTCAGCTACAGTTCCAAGGTGCTTCTTTTGACCTACTACAGTAATCTATGTGGAGGGCACCATAGATAGTGGTGAGGCTACATAACCACATTAAATGAGATATCTCTATAGAATTATTCGGGGAGTTCTGACCAGTTTATTTGGGGCAGGATATGAATATCCTCAGATGATACTGTTTACCATTAAATGTGGCATCAGTGTCACTGCTGCAATTTTTGCCTTTCTAGAAGTCTGTAAGGCTTCTTTCTTTTCTTCATATAAACCTTTCTCTCTTTTTTCCTTTTTTTTTCTTTTTTTGTTTGGTTTGTTGGTTGGGTTGGTTTGGGTTTTTGTGGGGCTTTCTTTGTTTGGCTGGTTGGTTTGGTTTGATTTGGTATGGTTTGGTTTGGTTGGGTTGGGTTGGGTTGGGTTTGGTTGGGTTTTTTTTTGTCTTGGCCCCTAGCTCCAAAACTTACTGACATGCGGTTGTAGTTTTCACTGAGCTTCAATAAATGAGAAGGCACTTTACAGGTTCTTAGGAATTACATCTCTATTAACAGTATGAAACTGCCTGTCTTTGTCTGAGCCTTGTTCTCATGGTAGAATTTGCAAGAATGAATGGGACGAACTGTGGCTGCAGAGCCATGTTGTGTCATTGGCTTTGTTATGTGGTACTGCAATAGAAATCTTTCTTTGGCCCAATGTGCTGATTTTAGAGGATGTCTAAATGTCCATGTCAGAGATCAAAGATTGAAGATCTACCCCTACAAGTGTGATTGTGGAGAAGCAACACAGCCATAGCTCTATGGCTATGACAAGTAACTAGTGAATTGTTTTTTTCTTTTCACAAAGACAGTACTCACATAGGTTTAGAATGTGTGCTTCTGGTGAGAAATTGCATTTTAGAATTAATTTGCTGTTATAGTCTATATTCTGTGCACCCAGCTAAACAGAAATTCCAATATTAAAACCAGAAGAACATAATTATATTTTATTTCAGTCTGTAAGAGCCAAAAAGAACTAATCTTATTCAGGGTAATTTAGAAGGTCATCTGAGTCCTTCCAGGATGAACCTTTTAGTTGACTGGATGTCACTAATAGCTTCTGAGGAGAGCTCTGTGTGTGGGGTCTGGACAACATGGGTATATATTATGGGGCCTGAAAATGAGGGAAACAAGAGTTCTTCCTTTCCCTGCAGTTCCACTGTGGCAACAAAGAGCTGATTTTTGTCATTCTTCGGGGAAGGCATACCAAGCAGGTGTTACTGAGTGCTTGCATTTCTAAGCAGAATGTAATTATTGAGGAAATTAGCTTCACAGCTAAAGATGGTGGTGTCACAATAATTTAGAAGAGTGGGAAGGATGTTTTCTGAGCAATCACTAATCTTGTTTTCCCTTTCTTTTTTTTGTTATCACTTAATAGCATTCCTTAAAACTGATAACAAGAATTGCTTCTTTTTACTTTTCCTACTGAGTCTCACTTTGGTCAAGTTAAACTTTTCTTGGAACAATATATTATTGTCATGCTCAATTGACTTTCTTCATAAAAGTAATAAATCTTTTGCACAGGTTTATTCTTAGCAGCACTAGAAACTTCTAAAAATACATATGTTGCTGCTTTCTTGATAAAATAATTGTGAATGTCAACTCTAGTTGTCAGGCACAACCTTTCTACTCTGATGAGTAGTAACTTACTGACATTTTTCATGAGGGAAAGCAGTCTTTGCCTTTAGAGTCAAGAGGAGGTTAGCAGACAGCAAAAGTGTAGGCTTTCATCATTATCAAATCCTTTCTCACAAGAAAACATGCTGACTTCCAGGGCAATTTTTTCCCCTCTGTTCGGTGTTATTGCTACTGGTCATACCATAGCAAATACTTTGGTCATCCTTCAGTGAAAGCCCTGCTGTACGAGTTAATCCACACTGAATACAGGAAATTTTGTAAATTTGGATCCATACAGCTTTTTATGTAATGTCTTCCCCTTGGGATGGCATCTCAGAACATAAAAGATCAAGCTGTATAATCAAGGAAAGCTTTCACCCTGTTTAAAGTCAGTTGCCCTACATTAAACTGCTAAAAATGAAGCAACATTATGCTTACTCAGGAGGTGGCTGTTTTAAGTAGCATCAATGGTTATAACTATTATGTGTGCAAACAGAACAAAAAAAGCAGAAATAAAGATGAGTTGCATTTTCTTCATGATGAGCTTACAAAATGTGTGCTAGCCTATGGGGAAAAAATAAAAGAAAAAAGTCCTGTTTTCCCAAGACAATATCTTTTAAAAGCAATCATATAAGAAGAAGCATTATGAAACTATACTACTAACTGTTCACCTGATCAAGCTTTTACCCATTTTGCTGGAAGAACCATTAATCAAGAGTAAAGCCTCTGTCAGCTGCAAGAAATGGCATAATTTTCCAAAAGTGAAAGGTATGCTTAATACATAGCATGTATTAGACATCCATACAGCATTACATGAATACACAGGAATAAAGTGAAAACAGCATTTTTTGTTATAAGTTCATTTTTATTGAGTCATTAAAGAATCACATGACCTTGTATCTAGCCCTTAGGATTGCAATAGAACTCACTTTAATAGCAAGCTGAAAAATATGGCTTTTTCATAGGGAATGAAAAGTACTAAAATTGATCCAGTCCTTGACTAGTGGTGATGAAGGTAGTAGATGGGTGATGGCTGTCATATGCAGAAGTTTTTATTTCAACAGTCTCCACTGGTGTGAGCTATCAAAAGATTGGAAGTCAGATTGAAATGCCATTTGTCTGTCTCTGAATGGTAACTGACTGGCTGCTGGAAAAATTCACTGGGCTGCACTCACAATAAGGGACAATATTTAGGTATTTGTACAGCCCAAGCCTCCAGAAGTCTTTGACAGTGTGCAGTCTGTGTAGGTCTAGGAAGCGAAAATACTCAGAACAGAAGGTTAGGTGCATGTAGGGAGTGGTAAATATAAACAGTGCTTGAATAACACAAAAGGTCTGAGTTGCAGGTTGGAATGTCCATACAACTGATTAACAGATTCTGCTGTGTTCACAAGTGGTATTGAAGAGACAGCATGGTCAACAATTTCTTTCCTGAACTAATGTGATGCAGTAAGTGCTTTATGAGCAATTTTCCATCAAAATCTAAATTATATTACCATGTATTTCCAAGCTTAGTGGAAAAAAACTGTTTAAAATTTGGCATGTTTTGAATTGGAGTAGCTAGTGTAAAAAATGAATACTGCTGTCCCAGAGGGGTGATTGTGACTTCATTAGTCTTTTTCATAACTTTGAAATTGGGAAAAACATAGGTGACACAAGAAAGAAAATGTCTCAGAAAATGTACAATGGAGCAGTGCCATACTTATTTATTTCTAAAACATTTCTTATTTCACATTCCCTTATATAAATTCCAATGAAATTTTAGGAACAGTAACTATTTGCAACAAGTTTAAACACTTTTTGATATGTTTCACTTGTACAAAATAACCAAGAGATAGTCCTTAGGTATGAAACTGTACATTTATCTCTATATATCTGTATTTATACATTGGAAATTTAAAGTTTGGGAAAAAGTTCAACCATTCTCACTTTGATATGTTGTGAGATTATCAGCTGAAGTGAAGTGATAAATCTTCTGCTAAATACTTTAAATCCCAAAGCCAACAAGTAATGCCAGCAGATAGCAAATGATGCTACCTGTAAATCCAACTTAATTATTATCACAGGCCTAAAATATCTTTCACAAATCCTTTCAGATAGTGGAATTTATGTAAACACCTCACAATAGTTTGAGTAGTTAAACTGTACAAAGTAAATCTCTTCAAATGGGTGCACTACTATTGTGAAGTACAAATCAGCTGCCTGATAATTTTTAAGACTGTTCATTGAATTCTTTAAATTCAGCCATAAAGGAAAGTAAAATTTATAAGAATCAAACTTTCTCTGACATCTGTGGCTCAACACAAGCTCCAAGATATCAGCTGGACACTATATTTGAAGAGACACTAAAGAGCTATGGTTATATCACTAGTGTTCCAAATTGTCAGATGATAGGAATTCAGTCTTCCCAAGCAGTGCTATCATGACAATATTCTGAGAGAAATGGTTATTTCTTTCCATGCTTTGCAGACAAGATTTCACAGGGGGAAAAAAAGCAGCATTTAATCTTTCTGGGATTTTTTTCCCGATTCCAGTTGGGTATACTGTTAATAATAATCAACTTCAACATGTTTGGTTTTTCTCACTTTTCATTTCACTAAGTTCTAAATAGTTTTTGTCAATTAAACTTTAATAAAAGCAAAATTATCTGGATTCTACTGTACTATACTTTTCCACAGAACACTTATCATTAAAAAAAATGAAAATGATAACAACATGAACTTCTTAACTGCTGACATTCACATGGTGGTTCCTGTTGTCCAAAGGTGCTATTCATACTGTGCTTCCTTTCTAGCTAAGATACTCAGTAAAACCTGTACAAATCTTGCATGGCAGTCAGGAAGAAGTTAAAAGATCTGTAGACTAGTGTAGCTGATTTTGTTACAGTTTCTGGGAATTGAATTAATAATTTCTAATTCATTTTGTGTTTGCCACCAAATGGCCAATGGCATGAAGATTTGGAGATGGGTCTAAACTGGAGTGTTGTTAATATCATTCAATATCTGCTTATGTCTTATTAACCTATTTTGCTGTACATATTCTAGTGTCAGAATATTGCACCTAGGAGAAAGGGGTCAGTGATCTCACTTACATCAATAGAAAACCAGAAAGCTTTGCTGCTATCAAGGGAACTGCTAAGCAAAATCAGGACAAGAAATTGGGCTCATGTTAGGCTGAAGGGTAATGAAGTTTCCAGGGAAGAGACATAGCTACATTTTCCTTTCCATCTGGCATAGCTGCATTTTCCTTTCCATCTGAGTGGTTAATATATCAGGTTACAGATCCTGGGTTGATGATTCATTATTTATTGTTCCTGGACCTCTTCTGTGATATAGCTACATGAATAACATCCACCACTTGAAGCCGAAAGTCATCCATGTCTCAGAGCACCTACCTTAGGGCTATTTTTTGTTTCTTTTTCTTTTTAATCATAGCAAATTATTGACCGTCTTATTGCTTTTCTTGGTGATGTGACAACTTTCTACTATAAATAAGTTTGTCTATCCTGAATGTGTTTGCTTGCCATACAAATTTCTGAAGACTATTGAAAATACAGGCTTTTCATTGCTGGTTCCCTTTCAAATCTCTGTTTTGTTACTATTAGAGCTTTTTCCAATACCAGAAAGTTACAAGTTTCCCAAGGGATATGCTTTACATACTTGCTCAGATGGTGTCAATATCATTATACTGAATTAGCATGATATTATGAACTTTGAGTGTAACAAATGTTGTTAAAACATATTTTAATATATTGGTGCTTCCATTAAGATTTGCACCAGGTGTTCATTCCTAAAACATTATAGGTGAGCTGTTAAGTAGAAAGCGTGAGATAGGTCTCTTTTTATTAATTTTGCTTTGATCTGATTATTCATATATAAGAGAAAATAGGGGAAGGCAGAGTTAGGTCTGGCATCCCTAGGTGTCATACCAGTTGAGCCTGCAGCATGATGGTGACTATAGTCTCCATTACCATTGCTGAGATAATATGACCAAACAAATAATTAGAAATACCATAGTGAAAACTGGGGCCTCAGTTTAGCTCTGGATGTCTGGTCAAGTTTCTCTCTAGAGAGTGGGAAGAACAAGAATGTTAAATCCAGACCATCATGAAAATAAAGTTGTGGAAGTCTCTGATCCAAATGAACCCAACTTAGAGTTCTAGCTACCATTTTTAAAAAAAAAATGTGCATAATACAATGCTTTTACCTATGAAGCTGGACACATGTACTCACACACAAAATACCACACTGCAACATAGGAAAACTACTTTTGCATCTAGAATATAACTTTTTCTTTTTCTTTTTTAACCTCAGCACAGAAGAAGTAGTCTAAACAAAAATTATGGATCTGACCATCTCTAAATTTTGAGTGTACCACATCAGATATTAGTATGTATTCAAGGTAATACATAAGCCATATGTCAAGGAAAGTCCAAATAAAAACACAATTCTGACCACCCTTACTGTATAGTATTTCCTTGAACAGATTCTGCCAGTGTAGGCAGGGCAATAAAATGTACAATAGGAAAAGAAAACCAAAAATCTTTTATATTTATGAAGAATCTAAGAATGAGAGAATCCTCTTCATACTTGTAGTGCACAATAGAAGAATGCTGGAATATCCTTCTAATCTATTAAAATTACGGTCTTGCACTAAACGGAAATAACATAAAATTGTAGTTCAGTTTTCTTAGATCCAAACTGAAAGGTGCATATTAGATCATCTCAGTTTCAGTTTTTCTCAGCTGTGAAGAAATGCTCATCTTTAACCTAAGGAGGTTTGGACTAAGTCTTAGCCTAAGTTCTAACCTTGAATTAGTTTGTCATTTATACAAATGATAGAAAAGTATTCCTGTGACAAATCTCCCAAATGTGATTGGCAATCTCTGCTAATAAGTAATCCGGGCTGAGCTAAAATGTAGGCAGAATTAAATTCACAGTAAAAAGTTCTGGCCTGCCCACTGAACAAAGTTAGGCATTTTGCAATTTCACAATCGCCTTAAACACAAATAACACTACACAATTTAAAAAAAAATTAAATGAGGACTTATAGCATAGCTACATTGTTATGACCATTCTCCATTGTAGAAGTGTGTATGTTAAAAACTCTTTCGTAAAAAGCATTTTAATACTTTCTACTTTCTTTACAGCTGTCCACTATGTTACAGCACCAACTTAAATAATAGCATGTGGAAAAATACTGCTATGAATGGCCTCAAGTATTAGCAAAGTAGGCAGATGCATAGGAAAGTGGATAATGTAACAAATTGCACACGGAAAAGTCCTGAGTAATTTCCCTGCTGTTCATATTCCCAAGTTTTGTCTGGAGAGCAGTGTCTTCTGGGATCCACTCTAGATCTCCTCCTTTCCTACATGGGAAGAAATCCTATATCCTGTTCCTAGGGCAGTGACTTTAGTTTTGTCTACATGGCTGAAAGGCCTCGAACTAGCATTAGAACTGTTAAGGTTCACTAACAGAATCAGACATATATGGTCTCATTCAGTTTCCATAAAAATATTGCTCTGACTGCTGGTTGTTGATAAACATGTACACCCAAAAAATTGGATGAAATACAACATCCAGGAGTGTAGGAGTACTTTACATTTCCAGAAATTCAAAGTTTGTATAAATATTTTGAAGATTTTGGTGGTTGATAGACACAGAGTAATCAGCAAAAACTGATCTTATCTTCTCAGAATAAAGAAAGTGGTTCTGCTGAACTGTTAACTGTGAGTGTGCTCAAGTGATGAAAGAAACCTAGTTGGGGTGTGTCGTTTGGTCTTCAGACTGGCATTTAATTTAAACTATCAGCAGCATGTGTTCCAGAATAAAAATATGGTTCTGAGTACTTTGTTCAAGGTAAAAGCTTGGATTTTTTGTTTAGTTTATTTTAGATCTTATGACATGAAAATGACTTCTTTCATCTTTCAGAAAACTATGTTGCTTCAAATTTCCACAAAAAATTTGGTGTCTTATCACACAGAGCGCGTTCTGTTCTGGATTATGGTTATTTAATACACACTTTCCAAAACATCTAGAAAGTGGATGTGAATAAGATAAAGTGTAAGCTGGATAAAATATATGCTGAGACAATATAAAGAAATTTGCAAGGAATTATGCTTTGTACATTTTGTAGTTGACTTTGATATCGGTTTATATTTTTTTTTGTATAGATGGTATGCACAAAATTGTAAAAATATTATTCTATTTCTGAACTTGGAATAGAAGGATAAAAAGAACTGGTATCTTATTTAAGTGAAATATAGAACATTTCATTTCAGCTGCTGAGTAGTAATGCACTGCATTTTTCCAGAAATTGGTCCTAATATATTTCACTTGATATGCTAGGCTAAATACTGCATGTGTTCACCTAGGGAGCTAACTAATGTTAGATAAAACATGCTCAGAGGAAGTGGCTTACACAAAAAAAGAGAAATCATGTCATTCAAGAACATAAACCTGAGCTCTGAACATTTGACATAGTGGCTGGCCTCAGGCATTGCAGCATGTATAGCTTGGTCAAAGTCTGAGCTGTAGGTTTGCTCTGTTGAAAAACACATTCATCCTTAGGCTCTTGGTTTCTTGCTTTCAGTTTCCCTGCCACAAAATGCTTGAAAGCTCTCTGTGTTGTCACAATCCAATGAGTTTCAGCAAACCACAGTTAGGATTATTAAGAATAAAGGTGTGTGGAAAACTGTCACTAGCACCACTAAAATGGTGACACTAGTGCCTTGATTTTATGCTGATTAAGATTGCCCTATGCAGGGGGAAAATTCTAATAACTTGTTCTAATCAGGAAATATGCCCTGGACATAATTCAGGGAATTTAACTGTCAGACAAATGGAAAACTAGCTACAACATAAGGAGTGAGCATGAGCATATCATACGTAACAGTTGAACCAAGTGACTCGGAAGGCTTTTTAATTTTTTACTTGTTTTTAAAGTGTCATTTCCCATAGGAACTTAGTTTTTTGACAGCCCAGTTACTGAGCATTAGTAAATAAAGGATATGGTTGACTTTGCAACTTCACAAGAACAGCAGTAACATTCATTTCTATTTGCTTTCTATTGCACTTCTCTTCTAATTCTGAAATGTCTACATGTTTAATGTGAAATTCAGTGCAGCCCATTTATGTCTGTTTCCAAGGGGGGAAAACTGTCTGGCCTTCATTTTGTGTGTGAACTGTCCTTTTCTCTTTCTTTCTTGGTCTGAAAGGTATGCTTGCTTTGTTCTGCTCTGAATGTGCACATGACTTGGATGGTCTTCTGTAGAGTCTCTGCTGTTGCATCTCACTTGTCCAGCCACACAAAAGGAGTGTGGCTGACAGGTCGAAGGAGATGATTCTTCCCCTCTACCCTACTCTCGAGAGACCCCACCTGGAGTACTATGTGCAGTTCTTGTGTCCCCAACATAAGAAGGACATGGAACTGTTGGAGCAAGTCCAGAGGAGGGCCATGAAGTTGTCAAGAAAACTGGAACACCTCCCCTATGTGGACAGGCTGAGAAAGTTGGGTCTGTTCAGTCAGGAGATGAGAAGGCTCCAGGAAGATGTTACAGCACCTTCTAGTCCCTACAGGTGACCTTTAGCTGGACAAGGTCTTTTTTATAAGGGTGTGTAGTGATAGGACAAGGAAGAATGGTTTTAAACCAAATGAGAGTGGGTTTAGATTGGATATTAGGAATAAATTCATTACTGTGAGTGAGACACTGGAAGAGGTTGCCCAGGAAGGTTGTGGATGGTCCAGTGCTGGCAGTGTTCAAAGTCAGGTTGTACAAGGCCTTGAGCAACCTGGTCTAGTGGGAGGTGGGACTGGGACTAGATGATCTTCAAGGTCCTTTCCAAATCCTCAGCACTCTGATTCTATAAAATGCCACTCCTTTGGCAGATGAGGTGACTTTCAATCCACATTCATGGTTACATCCCCATCATAAACAGCATAACATAAATACATTTTGGAAATGGGAAGAAGGTCCATTTTTCCAAAGCAGATAAGTCTGATGCTAGTGTCAGAATTGCCTGAGGTCAGGTTTTCCCAGGGAAGCCTTTGCTACAGCATGCATTCATTTATGGACTATCATCTCTCCCATATTTCAGTGTGTTCTTGGAATTTTTTGCTATTGTACAGTTATTGATGGACAGATGGACATCTTGCAAATCATTTTTTGATAAAGATAACTTTCAGAAGTTTCAGAAGAAACTATTGCACCTGAACTGGGAGCCCAGGTACATGTTGGCTCTATCCAGGAAGCTGTTTAGAGATTATGGATTGCTTATGGATTTGCACTGAAGTTTGTCCTTGGATGACTAATTATGTCTCTTGTGACAGGAGTAATTCTATTTTTTTCTTAGCTATTCACCTGTTGAACAAATACTTTTCCTAAAACTTACAATTCAGTTGGATAAAATAGGGAGAAAAAGTGATTTTTGATATTAACTAAGCATTCTTTCCTCCTTATATATTCACCGGTTTTGATGCCTTTCATTTATTCAACAATCATTGATTGGTTTTGCTTTTGTACTTATGTAAGATCCTTTATACCTTTCCTGTAAACTCAGTAAAAGCCATGTATATGTTGCACTATCATCCCTATGCTAAATGTATTATTATAGCAAAACTGTAAAAGTCTAATTAGGTACTTTCCTGGGGTCAAATAGTTGATGCTCCCTACCTGAGACCATTGCTATACTGGTAGTCTCATTCAGAGATTCCAGTCTCAAAGGAAAAATGGCTAAAATATTATTCTTCCTTTGCCTATGAAAATTACCCTAGTATTTTCTTTAAAAGACTTTCCTAAAGAATTTTAAGGAAGAAACTCAAGATCAATTTCTAGTATATGCTATGCATCTTATCCTCTCCTGCCACAATATTTGGTTCTGTCACTGTATTTCCCACTCTTTTTTAATTGTAGCTCATGATTGTCCATTTATAAAGCAACCTGGGGTTTGACAGTTTCCTAATGAGACATTCCAAGCCCTCATTACAGCTACTTTCAAACAGCTGAATGTGGTGTCTTTGGGGTTTTTTTTAGATCTTTTTTTGTCATATTTTTCACTTCAGTGAGAAGGTTAAGCAACCAGATATTCTTTTATTTCATTTGTAGCCCCTTATTTTCAGTTCTCCAGGGAATATGATTAACAGAGCAGCCCAAGAGAGCTTTCAGTTTTAAATGTTGAACTCCACCTTAAGTAGTCGCTTTCTTCTTCCTATTCCAATTGTAAGTTTTGACAATTCATAAATGCATTTTCATTCTCAGGTACCCAGACTATAGCTACTCTCAAATCAAATATAATTTTTGGAGGTCTGATCCTTTTTTCATGTAGCTTGGCAGACACATGAAACAACTGCTAATCATCCTCTGAGTTATATTTTGTCAGCTGGATCAGAGCAACCTATTTTATAGTCAGATTAATCTATCAGTTGCTGCCCCATAACCTACTTTTAGGCTTCAGCCCTCATGCTGCTGGAATAAATGGAGAGAAATCACCTCATTTGCACACTGTAAGGCAATTGAAATGTCGTAGAATTCTTCAATATTCTAAGAAAACAGACAGCATAAATTTCAAGATGGGTACCAAAAACGTGGTAGTTTATACTTTACACTTCAGAATTTGGCCTTAACACCGTAGGTATTTCAGATGTCATTTGCAAATAGGATGTCTTCCCATGGATTGGTTTTCAGGCAATAGAACACCCAGACTGCTGTTCATACTGTATACACTAAACAAATAAGTAAACGTGTCATAAGTGACTTAAATTTTGGGTGTCCAAACAGAAATACTATTTTTAGAAGTTAAATATGCAGTTCTATAAAGACGTTCCAAATACATAATGGATTTATTCTGAAAAAAAATGCAGAAAAACATTAATTTAAGTAATACAAGAGTAACAAGCACACACATAAGTACATTCAGTCACATATGTGCATTTACAGAGAGAGATGAATATTGGCCTTTTTTTCCTGTGAGGAAGTAATTTTTTATACAAATTTAGTCATTTACTATTTACAGTGCCTATTAAATCTCCCATTACATTTTCCTATTGTGATGTATTTCCTTAGCTTGAAAGTACTAACTCTGCAATGATAGTCCTGTACATTCTAATAAACAATTGTCTATTAAACTGCTTCCCATCTGTTACAGAATTTGGAAGCTATGCAGTGACTGAGGCAAGGAACAGTAAACCAAGTAGATTATATCTTTATGTAACTAGCCGAAAAGTCAAACTAATTATTGAATCTCCCCTTGATGAGGTATTAGCTAGTTGTTTAAATAAATTTTTACCTGAAGTTCATTGAAGTTCCTCATTTTCTAAACACCCAGCTTAAAAAGTTGGTGACGATTTGAAGATTTCAGAGCAGATAGCTGTCTCTGGCAGCAAGAGAGACTTACTTTTACATTTAATAAGTGATGTATAAATCTTTTAGATTATGAGGAAACAGGCTGTAGATTTTCCAAACTGGGCATAAAAAATAGAGTGCACATTCCTTGGGATTCAGCAATAATATTTCTGTGATACCAAGCTACATCTGTAGAAGACATGAGGCTGAGGTTTTACACAGCTGCACCTAACGCAGAAGTAACTCCTGAGAAAGTCTGCAGTTATATGCTGACAGGAATCTTTAAATTGTGTGGAATAGGTATGATCATAACTTGAATAAAGGGAAACAACATTAACAAAAGCAACAAATTAACTGAGAGAATGTTGGTTTGGTTTTTATTCCTGTGAGCAACTCTCATTCGTGGTAATGAGTAAGTAGGTGACCTGTGGAAAATAACATCTCATTTCATATCATACCCAAAGGATTCAGTTAAAAGTCTCATTTTCCTTCCAAACAGATTAGGAAAGAGACTCAAATGATGATGTAATTAAAGACCAATACCACTTACTTTCCCAAAGATTGCATTTGTTGCTCCATTGTGAAATTGTATTATTTCAATTATAATTTAAATTATTTTAATTAGATTTTCTTTAGCAATCATTTGCCTGGCAGGGTCCAGATCACCTCAGAAACTAATGAAAATAATTATTTTTAGCTATAACTCTTACTTAGTTGTGGACATCCTTATGGCACAAGGATTCTTATACAGGAAATAAATGAGAAACAAAAGGAAAATTGCCTTTTGCTTACATTTGATCTATGCAACTTAAGAAATAATATAAAATACATCAACATAAAACTTCGCTACCTTTCTGTTACCTAAAAAAAGCCCAGAAATGCCTGACAAAAAAAAATAAATAAAAAATGCTTGCCTACACCATCCCCTAATCCTGTCTTAGCTCCCGTGTATCCTTTATGGCCTGAGGAAAACTTATTTTTGCTATGATTACACCTACCTGATTACAAACATAACAGAGATGTGGACTATTCCTTTTTTTTATCTGCCTTGATATATATTCTCACAGCTGTGAAGGATCAGAACAGTTGTTTCAGTTGGCCCCTAGTAGGCTTCTGGGTGATTTACTTAAAGACTCTATAATTAATTTCCTTTGCAAATTTTCATATAGATGTAAGATCTTGATCTTGGATTCTCCCATCATTCTTGGTGTTTGATCCCATCTAAACCTACTTTGTTATGAAGCTACCAATCTTATCCATTATATGCTGCTCCTTAATTAGCAGAGGTATCACTTTCAGATCTAAAATTTGGGACTGACGCATTTGTCTTGAAATGATGGCCCATCTCTGCTGTGAAACTTCCACAAAGTGCTACAAAGCACCTTTTTCAAATATCACATACAATAATACAAACCATTATTTTGCAATAACAAAGTCAAATACCTAGGCACCATTGGAAGCATGATGCCAAACTGAAGACAGAACAGGAATGGTTTAGCACACAACAGGTTTCAAAGACATTTTGTAAATTCACCATTTTCTCTCACCTCTTACTTTACTGTTGCATCCCAGGTTCTGGAGCTGTCAATGGTTTCCCATGGCACTGTTATGTATTAAGAATTCAATTATTCTTTCTTTAGACAGTGTATTCAGACTAGACTGAATAAGAGATTTCAGTCTATGAGAGATTGAGAAACCCTCACACTGTAATTCTTCTGCTACAGATAAGGGATTTTTTGCTCTTCCTTGGTAGAATTTTTGTATGCATTTTTTGCTTCCAGATTTTTAGTTATACCGTCTTTTAAAATATCCTTAATATGTTCAAAATTGTTGCAATTTTTTAGATCCAATACCTACACAATGATACCATTTTTCTGTAGATCTGAAGTACTTATTTTGGAGATGTCCTCTGGGATGATTCAAAATAATCCTTTATTTTATGTTACTCTGTTGTCTGGTCTCTGTAATGCAGCTATTTTTCTTCTGCAGCTGATATAGAGTAAATGGAGAGGATTCTAATTTTACTTTGCTGGTGTATAAATGTGTCATTTCATACAACTAGCTGTTTTTCTTTGTTGTAACTTCTTTCCCTGTGTTTTAGCCTGAGGCTTCTCTTTTTATTTGATCAGTATAGTTTAGAGCATCACTTCTTCCCAGGAGAAAAACAAGATTTCAAATTGCTACTCATGATTCCTAAGGCGAACTGAAAGGGCGCTGACTGAATTAATGTTTCTTTTGCTGTTTTCAGGGCTTATTGGTTTTATTTCCATTAGCTCATGGAGCCATTGTTTTTTCTAACTCTAATAACATTCTTTATCCAAAGACTGGCAGTTATTTTTTCTCAGTAGTTTACAGTTCACCAGAATACAATTTGTTAACTGGAAAATTAATCAGTCTGAATATTATGTGACACAGAGAAGAATTAAAATTGTACAAAGCCTAGAGTAAAAAATTTTCTATCTATCTTCAAAGGGGAAGTCATATAACCTGGTATTCAGGTCATCTATTCTGTGTCTCTGGGACCAATTCTTCCAGAACTTGAACTGTTGCTATGAATTTCTTAACATACCCAAATCCATAAAATTGTTTTTCTGCTTAAAATGGTTTTCTACAACACAACTATTATTAATAAGTCTTGTAAAGGGAATCTTCTTCTAAAACTAATTAAATTTCCACTGAGGAAATTCTCATCACTTTCAGTCTAATATTAAAAACAAAATTTTGCACATTGTCATTGTTTGAAGGAATGAACCCTTTTATTTTATTTTCTCTTTCAAAATCTAACTCTTTATTGCAAATTTGGAATTACAATTTTGAAGCCATTGGCAAATCTGACATTGACATCAATAAAACCAACCTAGACTTTAAAATACTATCTCTCCTCCGTATTTATATACAAGAACATAAATACAAGTTCTTTATTCCCCATATAAGCAACATCAGAAGATGTAACAGATTGATATTGTAAATGAACTTAACAGTGAAGACCCATCCTCCTTATCAAATATTCAGTTTAAAAGATCATCTGACAGAAAATTTTCCATACTCCAGAGTTCTGTCTTAAGTACTTTTATGTATATTACTGCTCTTTTCTTGTTTTCCATCCCAAATCCAACTATGTATCATACTACACCCTGGAATTTAGGAAAATGTATCTTAGAGGGGTAATACGGCTGCCACGAAAAGCAGCATACAGACCACCTGACTCCAAATCATCTGCTTAGGACAACTACTAGATGTACTCACAATGAGGGTGGTGAGACACCAAAAGAAGTTGCCCAGAGAAGCTGTTGCCTCCTCATTGAAAGTATTCACAGTCAGGTTGGATAGTGCTTTGAGCAGCCTGATCTAGTGAAATATGTCCCAGTCCATGGCAGGAGGGTTGGACAAGATGATTTTTAAAAGGTCCCTTCTAAACCAACTGCAATATGATTCTATTTTTCTGTATTCTGCTGCCTTTCATCTCACACAAAAGGATGATTCCACACAATCCTGGACCAAGATGTCTGACCATTTGTCTTTCACCAATGACTTTGACACCTAGAGTGATGTCACGCTTCCATAGATTTATTGATGTTCTGTTTGTCTTTTCTGTTCAGGGAACTTTCTCAAAGAGTTACTCCTTTTTCATGTTGGCCTGGAAATTATTTCCCAGTAAATCCTAACCCTAAATAGATATGTGGGAAAATAAAAAGAAAATAACAAAAATCAACCAAAAACCCAACAAATGAATAAACAAAAACACCCAAACCAAACCAAACCAAACCAAAACCAAAACCATAAAGCAAACAAACAAACAAATCCACCCCTAAAAAAAAGTAATAATAAACCAAACAAAAACACCCACCACAGATGGGAAAAAGAAACTCCAATCACCTGTAAGGTAAGAAATAAGACTTCTTCACAAAGACATGCTGCTGTGAAATGCATTTTTTTTTCATATCTGTAAGAATATTGTTTGTGGAGAGTTCACAAAAGAAAAAAAACAAAACTTATATTCTGGTAACAATCTATTTAGTGTATTCCATAAAGTGTTTTTTCTATGCTCTTCCATAGACCTATTTCATAATTATTTCACAATACCATATTAGAAGTTATGGATCAATTTTTAGTATTTGGCATTTTTAGTACTGTGCATTTTAAAATGTTTTTAACTTGGCGGTCTGTGTCTCTTTCATCCTTTGCTTTCATCACTGATTGAAGAGAGAGGTACTTCCAGTGGACAGTGTGATCTCAGCTGGGCTGAATCTAGGCCTTGAAGTCTATTTTCTATTCATTCTGTCATGTGGACTTTAAAATTTACTCAATACAAGGACATTTTTTATTTTCTCCTGATTAGATTAATATATTTTCAGCAAGCAGAGATCACAGGATCAGCTCATTGGATCTTTGATTATCTGTGGGAAGAATATGGAACTGGAGGCTGGAAAATCAGGATTAAGCAGTCACTATGAAGTTCTGAATCTGCCATGTGATATATTATAACCTTTGACAGAAAAGCTGAAACATGAAAACATATTTTAATATGACATTGTAGGCCAGGGTCAAGCTTCCAACTAATTTTCCTTCTCATAATTGCCCAAATTGTGTCTGCCATAGTCAGTTTTCTCTGTTTGGGTTTTTTTATTGACTCTGTATCAAGGCTCTGGCTAGGGTTTGGTCTGTCACTGCTGTGAGGGGCATGTTTATGTATGTCTTCTTCACTCCATGAGCTCCATCAGCATTTTTGTTATTACTTTTGGGAGCACAGGCTCTCACTAATGCTGAAGACTACTTTTGGGCAGAGTTCAACAATATATTGTATAAAAGACATATTAAAACATTTTAACTATCTGTAGTTTACTAGAATCCATCAATATCACCTAACCTAACACTGAATGAAATACTCTGCAGCTCTACCAACAGATGCAGATAACTGCAGTTGCCAGGGGAAAAGAGTTGGTATGATGCATGGTTAGGCATTTCTCATGATGTCTGTAACAGCTTCTGTATCAGACTCCTGATGAGGAAGGCATTTCACTCCTGTTGCTTTGTGTTAAACAGCATCCCATACAAAACTGATTATATATAACTGCAGTATTTACCTGTGTTAATCTTTATTTGTTTTATGGCAGTGTGGAAGTTTATTATATTATTATCATTGGGTGTATTAAAGAACTTGTGAACTGTCTTGGAAAGGGGGTGGCAGGAATTCCATGCTTCTTCTTATGTCCTGATTTGGAATGTAAGTGGAGATCAGCAAGTTCATTCTTTCTGGCATATTAGCTTGGTCATTTGAGCTAATTTTTCACTGTCTATTAGTTCATACTTAATTAGCAAGAGCAGTATGAAAAATTAGCAGAAGACCAAAGATATCTCTGTCAGGCAAAGAAACAAAAAGCAATACAAAACAAAAGGGAAATTCAGATAATCTTAGCAGCATTTCTTAGTCATTACAACCTAAAACCCTCTCTCCTCCTTGTTAGGAAGATCCAGTAACCTTCCTCATTTTCCTGCCTCCTGCACCATCCTTCCAGCCCCTAATCAGTCTTTCTGTCTCAAGATTCTTTGGGAAAAAAATGCAGAATTTACAACTTTTGGTGATATCAAAATTTATTTTCAAGTAATCACAAAGTAGATGTGAGCAGTCAGCTCTAGATTCAATTTCTCTGAACTTAAATGTATTTGCTTTACAAAAGCACCTGTAAAAGGTGAATATAACTGTGCCTACCAGTGTAGGCAATGAGTTTAAAAAAAATTAAAACCACTTCAGGGCTATTATTTGTAATAACAGGACTTATGCAGGAGTAAAAATCCACCTAAGTAACTCATTGTCCAATTTACCTTTTAAATACATGAAAATGACTGTCAGGCCTTTGGTGGTGATGAATTATGTAGGTTAGCTGTTCTGTATAAAGAAGAGTGTTGTTGTCTCTGCTTTTTTCTTCTTGGCTCCACAACATGACAACATCAGAGTGTCAGCAGCCAGGAGTCCCTGGCCTTCTTACTGTAATTCTATCACATATCAATTGACAACACTAGAAAATGATGACATTTTTTTCACTGACATTACAGTATGTAAAATTTTACCTTGAGATGGACTGCAAAGTTAAGAAAAAATGATGATTCATCCAAAATACTGCCGTGCAGTGCTGTTGTGGCAATAAGGAACTTAACATTTCCCATTATACTTCACAAAACAGAAGCACCTCATAGTAACAAAAAAAGGCATTTGCTTTATGAAAACATTTCAAAGCATATTTAAAAGCATAATGTTGATTTTTCTGTACTGTATGTTGTTAAAATTGTTGAATTGCGTGATAGTGTTCTTCAGTTGTATCATGCTTTTCCAGAAAGTCTTCAATGACCTAAGGAGTCTTCACTTTTAAATAATATTTTACCACTTGTCTCAATGCATGGCTTTGCACTTACTACTCAAACATTAATTTCTTCCACCTGTAGCATGGGGAATCCAATGTTAATTTATCTGTCTAATAGATATCTTGTGAGAGTTGAGGTATTGGTATTCAGTAACACATTTAACTAATGTACCCAAATGAAGCTAATTAGATGTTTAAGCATTGTTGTTAAGTGGCTGATCCATGGAAAGACAGAAGTCACCCTTGAAGACAAGCTGGAACCATAAAACTTGAAGAGAGGAATCCCATTCTATTTCAGTTCATTATGCTTCAATGATTATGACATTTATACTTGAACAGGACAAGTGGATTTCAAAGCATTTCTGTGATAGGTTCCCCAGGTCCTGAGTTCAGGTTAAGTACCTTGGACGTCAGAGATCCTTACTGGTTTACTTTGTGGTGGGAAACCAGCTTACCAGCCCTCTGACCATGCCAAAATTTTTTTATATAGGGGACCACTTTTCTATCTACAGAAAAGAGTAGGTTAATTAGACTGCCACTCCTGACTGGAAAGTCAAAATACTCCAAGAAACTTGCTAGAGACTAAAAGTCCAGCTAGTCTTTTCCCTTTGAGACTGGAGAATTCTGGTCAAGTTGTATAATAAGTCGCTCCATTACTTTCTGTCAGGGAATACAACCGATTGTGTTTTGCAGCAATTAGTACTTGGATTCTTCCAAATGAATGGTCTAGTACCTGGTGAAAATTCCACTCAAAAGTATTTTAAAAGCCTCAGAGGAGATTCAAGCATTACCCTGGAAGAAGACAGCAGTCAGAATGGGAAAACTGTCCCTGCACAAGTTGATTGAATTTAGTGATTCAGATTTTGGACCTTGCAAATTTCCAGGACCTGTTTTGGGGCTATCATAGTTAATGTGGTAACCTGCTGCAGGAGCTTTTCCAGTATCCTTAAAACCTGAAGTAATGATATTATCTAGAGAAGACTTTCTTTGATGTGACTAACCTTTCAAATATATGGGGGTCTGTTAGCAGATAAAATACCTAAGAATTGCCAAACAGGATTTAATGAAAGGTGTATCAAATGTATTATATGCCTATCTTCTACTTCCTTTTTAAACCCGTTTATACATTTGGTCTTCTATGGGACTATTTCTATAGTCATTTTTATGTGTCCTGTGAAAGTGTATTTCCTTTTAGTGTTTTAAACTTACAGTTCTCTCTTTCTTTTGAGAATCCATGAATAATCTCATTGCCCATTATCATTTTATAGGCCTCTGCTTCACAGGCACATGAAAAGTGTCCCATATGTCTGATCACGTGGCCCTTCTTGGTTGTGTTCTCGTATCTTATGAGAAAAGCAACCATAGAATCATAGAATGTTAACCCACAGAAGGTTGGAATGAACTTTATAGATCATCTAGTCCCAACCCACACTTCCATGGGCAAGGACATCTCCCACTAGACTAGGCTGCTCAAGGCCTCATTCAGCTTGTCTTTGAACACTGCTGGGGTTGGGGCAGCTACTACTTTCCGAGGCAACCAGAACCCAAGTGCAGTATTCAAGAAATTTGATATAGAAAATGACCAAGGTGATGACTTTTACCTACTTTCCAGCTCCTTTTCAATTAAGTGCAAATATTCTACTCGCATTTCAGATCAAACCTGTCCATTAAATTGATGTCCACAGAGAGCTATTCAAGTGATTCCAAATCATATACATTTTTTCATAAGCAAATGTAACCAATACATAAAGTTTACTATGATTTACAGATACTGGGAAGATATTATTTACATTTCTGTTATTTCCAAGTTTTCTTAAAGCATACTTACAGAGATGTCTTGATTGCAAATTATAAAGAATTAAAAAATTTCAAATGTCATTCCAGTGTGCATTTTATTGCCATGGTAACACAAAGGTAACTGAGTTGGTTAAGCTACAAATTACCTACTCAGCTATTTAAAGATCTCAATGAAAAAAAATCATTTAATCAAGCTTATCATTGCTTTTGCTTTATAATCAAGACAACGCTATTAAAGCCAAAGTCGAAATTCGGGGTGTTTCTGTGTTGTCTCTGTTCAAACAGCTGTCTATATGCTCTAGTGTATCAAACACAGCAAATCAATTAACATTATTTGTTGTTACAGGATGTGTTTTGCCACCATGTTAAATAGAAGTGTGTTTTCTTTAGCAAATACTCTGCATGGTAAGTTTTCTTGCATCATCTATAAATAAAGCTTTAGCTTTTCAAATAAATTTTTCATTTCATCATTATTGCTAGATGAACTCCAATTGAACACATTTCAATCAACAACAAAAACAGATGTGCTGAAAAGTACACTCCTGGGTTTTCTACTTCTCAGTCAAAATTATATGCATAGAATAAAATTTTAAGCTGTGGTTGTTGCCAAGCAAAACTGCATTATAATCAAAAGCACACAGAACAAGGGTGAAAAATTAAACAAACGCTTTAGCTGAATTCAGGTGTTGTTCCAGGATAGTAGGAAAATATTTATTTGTAAAAATCAGTAAAAATATTTGAAACAATTTATTCTGCCAGTGTTGTGGTTTTAACCCCATCTAGCCACAAAACATCACACAGCCACTTTCTCACTCCCCCACCAACAGGATGGGGGAGAAAACCAGAAAGGTGAAAGCTAGAAAAATTATCAGTTGAGAAAAAGATAGTTTAATAGGGGAAGCAAAAGTGACACACACGAGCAAAGTAAAACAAGAAATTAATTCACTGAGTCCCACGGGCAGGCAGGTGTTCAGCCACCTCCAGGAGAACGGGGCCCAGTCACGTGTAATGGTTATTTGGGAAGTAAAGCACCACCACTCCAAATGTCCCCCTGTTCCTCCTTCTTCCTCCCGCTTTATATGCTGAGCCTGGTACATATGGTATGGAACATGCCTTTGATCAGTTTGGGTCACCTGTACTGGCTGTGTTTCTTCCCTATCTCCCATGCACGCCCAACTTCCTTGACAATGTGGCAGTGCAAAAAGCAGAAAAGGCCTTGGCGCCGTGTAACCTATGCTCAGCAATAACACAAACATCTCTGTATTATCGTAGAATTATAGAATCAGACTGGTTGGAAGAGACCTCAAAGATCATCGAGTCCAACCCTACCATCGTTACTAGACCATGGCACTAAGTGCCACATCCAGTCTCATCCTGAAAACCTCCAGGGATGGTGAATCC
>NW_008685096.1:0-1274 GCF_000695815.1 Acanthisitta chloris | reverse complement strand
GGAACCCTGTGTTATACTGGGGACCCCCATGCTACATCAGGGGACCCTGTGCTGTACTGGGACCGCCGTGCTGTACTGGGAACCCGGTGTTATACTGGGGACCCCTGCGCTGTACTGGGGACCCTGTGCTATACTGGGAACCCCCGAGCTGCATCAGGGGACACTGTGCTGTACTGGGAACCCGGTGTTATACTGGGGACCCCTATGCTACATCAGGGGACCCTGTGCTGTACTGGGAACCCGGTGTTATACTGGGGACCCCTATGCTACATCAGGGGACCCTGTGCTGTACTGGGAACCCGGTGTTATACTGGGGACCCCTATGCTACATCAGGGGACCCTGTGCTGTACTGGGAACCCGGTGTTATACTGGGGACCCCTATGCTACATCAGGGGACCCTGTGCTGTACTGGGAACCCGGTGTTATACTGGGGACCCCTATGCTACATCAGGGGACCCTGTGCTGTACTGGGAACCCGGTGTTATACTGGGGACCCCTATGCTACATCAGGGGACCCTGTGCTGTACTGGGAACCCGGTGTTATACTGGGGACCCCTATGCTACATCAGGGGACCCTGTGCTGTACTGGGAACCCGGTGTTATACTGGGGACCCCTATGCTACATCAGGGGACCCTGTGCTGTACTGGGAACCCGGTGTTATACTGGGGACCCCTATGCTACATCAGGGGACCCTGTGCTGTACTGGGACCCCCGTGCTGTACTGGGGACCCTGTGCTATACTGGGAACCCCCGAGCTGCATCAGGGGACACTGTGCTGTACTGGGAACCCTGTGCTACACTGGGACCCCCGTGCTGTACTGGGGACATCCGTACTATACTGGGGACCCCCGTGCTATACTGGGGACCGCCGTGCTGTACTGGGGACATCCGTACTATACTGGGGACCCTCGTACTGCTCCGCTAGCCCCCCGTGCTATACTGGGGACCGCCGTGCTGTACTGGGGACATCCGTACTATACTGGGGACCCTCGTACTGCTCCGCTAGCCCCCCGTGCTATACTGGGGACCGCCGTGCTGTACTGGGGACATCCGTACTATACTGGGGACCCTCGTACTGCTCCGCTAGCCCCCCGTGCTATACTGGGGACCGCCGTGCTGTACTGGGGACATCCGTACTATACTGGGGACCCTCGTACTGCTCCGCTAGCCCCCCGTGCTATACTGGGGACCCCCGTGCTATACTGGGGACCGCCGTGCTGTACTGGGGACATCCGTACTATACTGGGGACCCCCGTACTATACTGGGGACCC